>NW_009940373.1:24094-30175 GCF_000696875.1 Nestor notabilis | reverse complement strand
GTAGCCAGCCTGACCAGGGAAGTGATCATCCCCCTGTACTTGGCATTGGTGAGGCTGCACCTTGAATGCTGGGCTCAGTTTTGGGCCCCTCACTACAAGAAAGAGATCAAGGTGCTGAAGTGAGTCCAAAGAAGGACAATGAAGCTTGTGAAGGGCCTGGAGCACAAGTCTGGTAAAGAATGGCTGAGGCAACTGGGGTTGTTTAGTCTGGAGAGGAGAAGGCTTGGGGAGGACCTTATCCCTTTCTACAAATACCTGAAAGGAGGTTGTAGCAAGGTGGGTGTTGGTCTCTTCTCTCAATGAACAAGTGATAGGACAAGAGGAAATGGCCTCAAGTTGCACCAGAGGAGGTTTAGATTGGATATTATTAAAATTACTTCTCCTCAAGGGTTGTCAAGCATTGGATCAGGCTGCCCAAGGAAGTGGTTGAATCACCATCCCGGGAAGTATTTAAAAGCTGGGTAGATGTGGCACTTAGGGACATGGCTTAGTGGTGGACATGACAGTTTTAGGTTAATAGTTGATTCTGTAATCTTAAAGGTCCTTTCCAGACTAAATTATTCTATGATCTTTAAATGTTCACATGGTTTTGGAGAGCCGAGAATAATTGTTTTATCTCATACACGTTATCACACATTCCTGAACTAATGACCATTAGATCTGAAATGGAGTAGCTTGGATCAGTGATGGTAAACCTTTTCAGCATCTTGTGCCAAATGTACTTTAAAAAATACCCTAGCTCACTGCTACTAGTGCCCATCCAAATCTGTTAGTGCAAAACTTGGCATTGGTACAAACACTTCACAATAGTTGACTCAGACAATGGAAAAGCTCTTTGAAACTTGAGCTGCCTGTTGAATGTGTGTGCTATACAGTACTGCTACCCAGGCTGCCATTGTCCTCCTAAAGGAATATTACTATTTTTTTCCTAAAATGCTAGACTCACATGAAGAACTTAGTTCAAAAGAAATATTTGATGTCTACTGCATTACTTTTCCTGTTTGAAGCTCTTAAACTGCCCAAATCAGATCACTTCTCTTTATGCCTATGTCCGATTTTCAGACCAACAGCAACACATTTCACTTGCTTCAGAAGAATGTGGATAAAACTGTATGGAATACAGTTCCATGTGAGGAGCTTGTATGGAATAATATCATGTTCATGAAGTTTCTTAATTACTTATATTAGTCTGAGATTATTTTATGCCTTTAAGCTTGACAGTTCTCATTTATTCCAAAATTACTTTTTTAGTTGACAGTCACGCTTAATGAGAACAAGGATTGGCTTAGAAGATTTAATGTGTAGACAGTATTGCAAAAGATACTTCAATGGGAAGGATGTTACATTGCCTAGCAATAAATCTTTGTATCTGAGTTCCAATTATTTGTTTGTACATTCTGAGGTTTTGTTTCTCCTTTTTGTTTTGTTTTGTTTTGAATAGAGATGTACACTTCAGCTTGATTCTGCCATTCAGTGGTTTTTTTAGTACTTCATAAGTTAGTTATTTATGCATAGTTACTATTTTGGTTCCTTGTGCTCCAAATATATGCAGTATATTTACATTAGTAGTTGCATTTTTGACTTCTGAACCATTCACCTAAAAGCAGGATATGAATGTAGAGGATGTAGAAGAAATGCTCTACAGTGAAAAAGGGCAAGGTAATTGGAGTGAACAATTCTGGTCATTGAATGTGTGCTATTCCAGGGTAGTGAAAGTCCAAGGAGACACACAGTGAGATGTGCCTACATCACAGCTAGAAAGCAGTCTTTGAAAATGTTGTTATATATATTGAATAACAGACCAACAGGGGCAGTAGAGCAAATCAAAACCAGAGCACAGTCCCTTCATTTCAAGAAAAGTGGGAAGTGTTGGCCCAGGTATGAATCTCTCATTATGGTCATTCCACATGATCTAGATGAGGTATTTCACCTCTTTTCCATCCTTGTGCTCCTCTTCTTTCTTTTTTTGTTTCGTATTAACTTTCAGTTTGCCATAGTTCACTTTCCCAGAAGCTTCCTTACTCATGCATTTGACTCTTCCCTGTCCATTCACTCCACTTATAAATTTATAGTGAAAGACATGGTCATACATGAGACATGACAAAGCCTAATCACAGAGACCAATCATGGAGCTCTTCAACGGCCATCACCACTCTGAATTTTGGCATAAGAGTGATGTTACAAATGAGCTTGTGACACCTCATTGGAAGGTGAGGATCCTGCTACTGGCTGGTTTAATGCCACCACACAAGAAGTACCCAAGCAAAGGATCAAAATCTGGGAAATGGAGCTTCAGGAGTATCACTATGCTGATTAGTTTGCTGTGTCTTCTGAGCTATAGTAGAGATTTTTGATATAAGCTCGGTTGAGGTGTGGGGTCAGATGTATATTAATTTCTCTATTGCAAATTCAGATAGCCAAATGAACAGAGCTTATTGCTGTTTTTTTTGCAAAGCACGGAGACTAAACACTTGCCTTCTTAAAAAGAAGTGTGTGAACATCTACTGCCTTTCCCACAGATATCCTGCTAGGAAATAGGAAATCAAATAGAGCCGATTTATTGCTCTTTGTTGTTCTACTCAAAGTATGATTTTTATTTTTTTAAAAGGCAACAATTGCCCAAAGTGGTAGGAAAGCCAATATCTTAGAGATAGTTAATGCAATACAAACATTCCACACACAGTTGATTAAATGAAAAGCAACACTAAATAACACTCTATCTATAGTACATATTTCATTCATTGCGCAGACCTGGCCTGAGGCTTGTTTAAAAAAGCACCAGATGTTTCTCTAAGAAATGTATTTGTCTTTGTGTGATGACAGATGCTCTTTGAAATCACAAAGTATGTAATAGCAGGGTTTGCCATTTGAAATCAGGAAATTCAATTTGTTTTCTCAGAGGCACGACTGAAGGGCAGAGCCCAGTTAGAATTGCTGTATAAACTAATGCTTTTTAACATTATGTACTCATCTTGCTACTTTGAACCTCATTTCCAACACTGTTCCCACACAGAAATGGGAAAATCAGCTTCCAAATACAAGAGACCCCTGCCAGTGGGAATTTTTCTTCTGTACTTTTGTAGTATGTTTTTCCTTTAACGCTTGTTTACCTTTCCTATTAGTCACCTCACATGGTCTTGTAGATTGGGTTTTAAATAAGCTACTCAAATGGTTGATGGGAGGAAAACGTACACAGTATGAACTAATTAAACAGAAGAGATTTCTGCATGCAATATAACATATCCTTTCAGTAATTCTCAAATTGTAGCAAATTAAAATCATGTAATGCAGCAAAAGATGATTGCATGCCTAAATTTGATAGCAGAATGGTTTTGTTTCAAAGTTTTCAAAGCAGACGGGTATTAAAACAATTACTGATATGATGAGCCCAATATGTGAGTTGGTGGCTATCAATTAATAATCCAGTGAAAATGATGAGCAAACAGAAAACAGAGTTTGACTGAAAATAAGTTTTCAGCCAAACCTACATCAAAAATTGTGGAGACAAAGCAGACTCAAATTTGCCCTGTTTGGGCTCCTGCTACAAATCCAGAACTCCTGCCTCATTCATGGCAAAGTTTGTTAAGATTCAAAAACTGGAAGATTTTCATGCGTCCTTCGTTCGTTAGTGTCGTGGGATACAAATAATGTAAAAAACTCCAGTGATTTGGGCAAAAGTTAAAGCATAAATTTCAGGTCATGCATCCTTACGAAGAGAAAGCAGTGGTTTGAAAACTGTTCCATAATGTATATGTCCTGTAACATGTCTGAATATGCAGGACATAATTCCTCTCACATTGAGAGAAGCAGAGTTGTTTCAGGCTACAGCAATTTAAATCTTGATTACTTTCAAGTGTCTAAGTTTAAGAAAGTTTTTTAGCTTTTGTCTTTTTTTAAATCTTTCAATGGTCTAGGTGCTAAGCATTTGTTTTGTAATAAGCTGTGAAAAAAATTTAATGTTTATATGAAAACCTTTCAAACTCCTTTTTCTAAGACACAATTTTCTTGTAAGATATTTGGCAACTTCTGGGTTAGAAATAGCATAAAAAAGTATCTTGATGTATCTTAACTTTTGTGCTTCAAGTGTGACATAAGTTAATGCATTTGCATGAAATATGTAATTTTTGTAGCATGGTCCAACCCCATTAATCTATAGCAATATAAAATATACATAATTCTCTCATAATAAAAATTATTACAGATTTTTCCACTGCTTTGAGTGGTCACAGATGAGGTACACCTAATCCTTTTCTCACTTGTGTGACTGGGTGGGTCAATGACAATAGCCAGGTGGAGAGGATATACAGGGCCAAGACTTGTTCACACAGGAAAATTAGTGTGAATAAAACTAGGACGTACAACACAATGCCCCTGGAAAAGGCAATCCTGCTCTCCTGCTCCTCGTCACCTCTCCCCTCCCTATGCCAACAGCAACATGTGTATGGCCACGTGCTAAAGCAGACCCAGGAATCAACCTGAACTGAAACTGTACTGGAGGGAGGTTCATTTCTTTTTGGCTGGCACAGTGAGTGTTAGGCTATGGTGGATGAGAAGGGAAAGGGAGGGCTCTGCTCTTAGACCTATCCTTTTATAATATGGAGAGTCTTGGGTAAACAACTTCTTAACTTGGGCATCTTAGCTTCTTGTCTTGCCTTTCTTTTCTTCCAAGCTTCTACCAACAGTTGCTGAAGGCACAGCAGACCACTTAGCTTTCAAATTGTCACTGTGAAGATGAGGTCAGAAGCAATTACTGCACTGTATTTCAGCTTTTTGGGCTACAGTGTGCTAAGTTCACTAGCTTGAAAACATCATAGAGAGAATAAAGACTTATTGAAATCCTGAAGTGTAAAAATCATGTCTTTCAGTTAAGTTGACTGGGTTTATACAAGTGCTGAATGAGTAGAAAAGAAGTCATAATCTGACTCAGAGGTTCAGACTGCAAGAGCCAGTGTTGGGGAATTCCTGAATACAGCACTTCTCCAGATTTTATAATGCATACAAATAGTAGTACATTTATGCCTACTTCCAGTAACAGCCTGCCCATTGCTGAAAAAAATATGCTTTCAGTTAAATTGTATTAGGAAGCAATTATTGTTTTCTTAACCATGCAGTAACTGATACACAGGAGACTGGTCAGTTCCGAACACTGTAGACTTCATGCCTACATGACTTCCATTCATTTATGAGCTTTTCCTTTGTTTTTAATTATTGGCAACACTAAAAGGTCTTTCACTGTAAAATTTAAATCCTCAAAATTAGATAATATACTGATTTTACCCACTCTTTGATCATCACTTCGAAATATATCCTGGTAACTTACATGTTCTTATGTGGCATATCTGACATTGATAGCAGTACTTCTCTTTTCAGGCAACATACTCCTGGGAGTGTCACCTCGTATACAAAGAGACACATAAGCCTGTGGATAGGTCTTTGTGGTACTGGAGTCTCAAAAGTCATATATTTTACACTACGTTGTGTTTTCTGTATTTGTTTTCTCTCTCCCCACACCCCCCAGTATATACAAAAAAGTTTCAGTGTATCAGACTTGAATTCAATGCTGCATT
This sequence comes from Nestor notabilis, assembly GCF_000696875.1. NCBI lineage: Eukaryota > Metazoa > Chordata > Aves > Psittaciformes > Psittacidae > Nestor > Nestor notabilis. The sequence continues at coordinate 24,608 of NW_009940373.1, read as the reverse complement.
AATTTTTTTAGCATCTAAGTCATTAACTCAGGGCTTGAATTCCATTACCAAGCCAATAATGGCTGCTATAGTGCCACCCTACCTCTTATTCTTGATCAAGACATTTCCGCTTGTCCCTAGCAGCCTCTGCACTGCCTCTCATTAAATACCAGAAAGCTCCACTGCCAAAAAAGTGGAGGGTTTTGTTTGTGTTTTAGCTTGATGAAATGGTGTGGCACATGGTCTGGTGCAATTGCTGGCTCCAGGGGCTCGCTGGGGCGGGTGTATGGTGGCCAGCAGGCTATCTATCTCAGGCTATCAAAGGCACTGGATGAACTAAGTCTGTGATTCCTGTAAATAGAATTCTGTGCTGTCTGTAAAGCCAATGGAGAGGTGTAGACTTTCTCATGGATGTTAAGTTTAATCAAGTAACTAAGAAAACTGTCCCTCTCCATTGATTTTGGCATGAAAATTATATTCCTCAGAATATGTGTGAACACCACTCCTGTGCCTAACATCTAGCTCACCCAAGGAG
>NW_009940373.1:13750-24063 GCF_000696875.1 Nestor notabilis | reverse complement strand
GCAGGAAGGCAATTTCACCAGCTTGCAAGACTCTGCTGTGGATATTGTCCTTGAAAAGTCTTGTTGGCAAAGTCTGCCAGCTTGGACTGTGGTACAGCTTATGAAGATTTCTGAAGTTAATGGATAAGAGCATAGATTTAAACCCTGGGGAACCTCTGAGAAATGTGAAATGTAACTTCAGTGAAGGCAGGATTTCTGTCTGCAGGATTAACTTTGTGCTTAAAGACAGGCACATGCTTGCACCACTTGCTGAACTGCAGCTTCTGTGAAAAGCATTTTTTTTTTTCACTGTTTTTTACTTCAGGTTTCTCATAACCACTTCAGGACTTTAGTTCATCCTGCCCCATCAATAAGACTTTGAGAATGTGGCCCTGAAAGAGACATCCTGGTTTATAAACTCCCTTTTCCTACCACATCATAGAGTCCCTTTCATTAGTTTATCCTTATTCACACATCCAAGACATTTTCTATAAACTTAGTTTCATCCTTGAAGCTTCCAAAATGCGTTGCATTTATATTGTTTTACTCTTTTGATACTATATTTAAGCAAGATAATTCCATGCACTCATAGCAACCAGCACCTAGGGGCCATCAACACAGAACAAATACACACCAAATTGTTACCAAATGTTCTTGGTATATACTTTTCAATAAAAAAGAAGCAAAAAACATGTGTAGTCTGATTTCTCAACACAGCCTCCTGACCGTGTTGAGAAATTACTCACTTGACAAACACCGAATAATAAAATGTGAATTAATTCATTCAATATTTTGAATTCTTTTATCTGCAAGGTGCAGAAGATTTTCAGTGAGTGGGTGGTCTAAGAATTTGCCTTTTGTTCAACAGTTTTTCTTAATATGTGAATAGGCCTGTGTTTTCCTAAGTGAATCAGTGCAACAGTGATACATTACCAGATAATTCACAAGTCAAATTGGTGGGGAAGGGGAGAAAACATGAATGAAGATCTTTTGCAAAAGATTGACTATTGAATGTAGGAGCTACTGGTAATGAGCTCCAGACATATTGCTGTAGGAGAGATAAGAACAGGAAATGCTTTGGGCAACATTGTTCTGCAAAAATAGCCTTTTTCAAATGCAACATGTCTGGCCTGTCTTTAGCAGTATAGCTGTTGAAAGGATTGCATTAAATGAATTATACTATAGATGACTCTTGACATGCTGGGCTACTGCTTGTTTCAAATTCTACTTTATGATCTTGTTAAGCTGTGGGACTGGAACAGCGGACTCTTTCAACAAACATGAAGAAGTTCAGCTAATCTTCTCTGTAGTTCCCTGTTATCTAGCATTAATGAAAAGATTAAGAATATCAGCTTATTTTCATTTGATGGGAAAGGCTCTGGGTATTTTTTTTTTACAACCATGAAAGGAGTGTCTGACACAATCTGGGAAAGCACTGGCATTCAAACAAGTATTCTTCTGAACCCACACAGTTGTATAAGTTTCAGTTGGTGCCATTGCCAATTTACTGAAAGCAATTTTCCTGATATTACGTATCATTTCAATGATGTTGTAAAGACACTGAAAACTGGAATATTTGCTACCTCTTGTTCTAAAGACTTTATTAGTTTGGGAAAGTCAGATTCCAAACAACGTAATTATTCATCATTAAGTTTTTTTCCACTCTTCCTTTTGAATAAACTCCATTTCTGGCCAGGCTTGTTAAGAAATTTCAAATGAGGGAAAGATCAACCAGGCAGTAAACAAAGGCAGAAGTTCAGATGTCATGGGTGTATTTTTAAGTTATGTCCCAAAAGCACTGCTCATAGAAAGGTGTGCAGGTGTGTAAGCATGACTGTAGCTTATACAATACAGTAATTATCTAGGTCTAAGGACTTTGCTGTTGGCAGAAGTGAAAAATAAACATTTTCAGTTAGAAGCCCACAATTTAGGCACAGAAAATTCAGAGCAGATGTTCATTGCAAAAGTTTGGCTCTTTGGAGGGACATAAGGCTTTTGGATAAATATTTCTACAAAATACCCACTAGCACCTTTTCAAGGCATTAGTTTGCTGCTTGGGTAAAAAAAAAGAAGTGTTTTTGCTTACATCAAATACTTTATTTGAAAGAGAGATATAATTAGATAACTACTTGATTTAATTATTGACTGCTTGCAAAAGAATATACTTATGTAACTTCTTGTGCTTTATAGGTTTTTTTCATCTTAGTTTTAGGGCCTAGCTCCTAACATTTGAGGTTGTTCTGAAGGGAATCCTCAAGCGGTGAGAGGAGAGGCACATGTTTTCGACAATTCTTTAACCATGACTGTAGACAGTTATTTCTTGAACTTGGCCTCAGATATACAGAGTAATTAAGATAGCCAGCTTACTGAAAACATTTTATTTTTGTCTCTCAAATAGAAATGAGATAGCTTGCTGAAGTTAATTGTGTAAAAAATAGCTTTATGGAAACACAGAAAAGATCATCTTTGGAAGTGGTGAAGATTGAAAAGCCATGAAGAGTATATTCTTACTAGATGAAATGGCATGGCTGAGGGACAAAAAGGTGACATGGCTGAGGTACGTTTGTTATAAATTTCTTTCATGCCATCTGAAACCTGTGGAGACACAGAATATAATTTGAAGTGGTACAGATTTTACTTTAATCAAAATCAGAAACCCATTGGCTTGAAGGTGTCAGAGCCCTTGTAAGCCATTTTAAATGAAACGTAAGAACTACATAATAGAATCTGGGATATGTATTGTTGAATAATTTGATTATTCCCAGGAAACTTGCACAGACATTTTGAACTTCTTGGGAAGAAAGAATTTTCAGACATCTTCAGAAAATACACAGAAGTGATTAAACCTTAAGTAGCTCAGTCCAGCAAACTATTTTTATTTCCTGACTTGAAATGTCATCTTCAGGTCCTAAGTAAAGTCACTAAAACTGGAAGTTCTTTTCTCTTCTTATTTTTCAGAAGAGATTACTGGGCTTAATCATAAGTGTCTGGGGCCATCTTAGACATATCCTATATTTTCCTGAAAGCTGGAGGTCTCCCAAGCTGTCCTTTGTCAGATTGTAAGCCCTGGGTTGGATGTGTCAGACACTCAGGAATGTCTAAAATGATGCCGTATGCCTACATTTAAGCACTTGAAACCTTCTTTGTGCATTTGGTGATCTAGGACTAGCAGGAGGTTGAGAATCAGCTTTGATGTCTGATCCTACCAGGTCTGTAGAAATTGAAGGCTCAGTCTTTGCATCAGTGCTCAGCATTTTGAAAACCCATTTTAAAGGCCTATGGAAGGAATTTAAAGACACCAGGAACAGTTTAACAATCCTCCTGTTCAGCTTAAGTTTTGCTTAAGAGCAGAACACAAACTAATTGCAGTTAGAAATCCATTTTTTCTCCAATCATCATCTGACTCTCTGTTAATGAAAAAGGGAAGTAATTTTCTCCCCTAAAATCAATAATCTATTATTCTGATGAAACCTGTGCTTCAGCTACCAGCCAGTTCCATAAACTGAGGAATCTGCTATGTAGTTTGCTACTAATTAGTGAGTAATACTCCATAAAAGCAATAGCATGTGAACTCTTTCCTTTAAAAACACAACCTTCCATGGGAGCCAACTTCCTTACTCTCCTTTGAAATTCCATCCCTGGTATTTATTATCATATTAGTAAGCATTATTCAGAAATTGTTACTGGCTAATTACATTAATTGGAGAAGGCACATAACAAGGAAACCTCAAGACTGACTAATTACAGTAAATAGTATGCATGTCTTCTTAGTGGTGGGGATACAGTGAGTTCTGCTAGAAACTCCACTTAACAGGTACAAAGGTTGCAAAATAAGTAATTTCTCCTTCTGAAGACTTGTACCCTGTTGAAAGAACTTTTCAGTTTTTCACATGGTTACACTTGCATTTCGTCTGCAGCTATTCACTCCCCAAGTCCTACGCTGTTGGGAGAGTGTAGCTTCTGAGCCCATCGCTGCTCTGAGGTCGTAACAATGACCAAAAATATCAAATTTCTACTCAGAACTTTGGTAAGTACAGAAAGAAACGGTACTGCTTATATCGCACAGACATGTATTGGAGTAAATGATTTCCTCTCCCAAAACAAAAGTAATGGGTCAGAACTACAAGTTACTGAAGCATGGCAAATAGGTTCAGCCTTCAGGAGGACTTGAAATCACTTAAAAGTTCCAGACGACACAACAAATGGGTGCAAGTACGCATTACACTCTCTGTTTTAATGTTGTTGCTCCAAATGCCTGCTTGGATGTTTTTCTGATTGTTTTTGGCAATTTCTCTTGGCATGAGAGGATGATCTATGTTGAAATGATAAAGGAGACATTGTTACAAAGGAGTCAGTGGCTCTGAGTCATAACCCTCTGCATAACTATTTCTCTCTTTTACGGGCAACCCACTAATACTGAGGATGCTTTTGGGTGTCTATTCTCTGTCACTGAGGTATTTTCTATGCCCTGTAGAAAACATTCTCACGGAACAAAAAGTCTGAGAAAAGGTCTCTTTAAAGGACTGATCTGTGGTGTCTGGGAATAATAGAGAAATAATTTAAATCGTATCCACAAGTTGAAGTATGCTACAAGCCAGTTAAGTGTTCTTATTCTATCTTTAAAAATATTTCATGGCAGTATTGATGAATGTTGTACTAGAACATGAAAGCAGCCATAGTAGGCCAGATCCAAGGCTTCTGCAGCTCAACATGCTCTTTCCTGTTCTGATCAATAATAGCAAATGACATTACTCAGGAGTGTATTGAAAGGGAAAAGCATCAGATTTGAAGATCTGGTGGGCACTGTACCGTATTCTGATGGGCAAAACTGAGTGACATATTTTATACAAAAAGCTCTTTAATACATATCGTGTTGGAGCATGTGGTATCTTCAGCAAAGGCTGAAAAGAAAAGAAACTTCACATGGCTTCCCAGATCTGCATACCAAAAAAGTATGTCTGACCTGGATTTGGGTCATAAGGTTAGGTTCACATTTAGGTTTTTTTCCTCTTTAATTATTTTTGAACCTGCCACAGGAATGTTAATGCCACAGAAAACTAAACTCAGGGCTTTAAATTTCTAGCCTCCTTTTCTAATACATGGATAATCTTGCTTCTCATTGAAGGATTATAAGTCTGGCCATTATATTGGGGTAGGAGTAGGCAATGAACAGTCAGGCTTGATGGCTTGATGTAAATTTGTTGAAAGTACATCCTTCTATCTCTTTTTTTTTTATATGTATTTTTTTATAGCATGTGGTTCATGCCAAAATAATTTATAACTAAGAACAGAAACACTTCATTCCACAACTACCTTTTGCTCTTCAAAGGTATTTCCCAGTTCTTAAGAATAAAAAACATAATGTGAATTGAAGGCATAAAGTGCATGAAGTTTATATTTGGTTTACATTAAGAAATAATAATGTAGGTTGTAAAAGATGTCAGCATTGTTGAGCAAACAACTTAAAACTTGATTCTTCCAAAGAAAAACTAAACTTCCCATACACAGAAGGAAATAATTCCTTGGAAAATTATTTTTAATGTGAACATTCATAAACACTATGACTACAGAATCCTCTAGGGAAATGTGAACACCACAGGTTTGCTACTGTAGTGATCAAAGCTTTTGCTCTAATACATAAAGTTCTTTATCTACATGGATTGCTTCTCATTTAAGAACTGATGCATATAGATAAGTATATCACTCACAGGAGTCTCCTTTCTTATACATGGAAAGTATAATTTATCCTATTTTTGAGTTATAATCTACACAACACAGCACCTACAAAATTGTTGAGCTCCCAATTCTACCAAAGATGACAATACTGTTTACCTCATTGTAAACTTTATCAAAGATAATGGAAAGCACTTGTCCTAAACAGTACTGAGGTTGGCAAAGATACATCAGGATAAAATCCTCACCTTGTTTTCTCTAAATAGGTTTTGAAATATGCTAGTGGTGTCATTTCAGATTGAAAGTGTCACCCAGAATCTGTTACTATAGGACTGACATACTGTTTGCTTGACTCGTAATTTCTAACAATGTATTATATAGACTATGCACATCTGGAGAAATAATTTAATTTCAGCTAGCACAGATTAAAGCAGCAGTTGATCCTCTCTGTTTTAGAGACACTATAATCCTTCTCCATTTGATCCAGAATCACTCAGCATTAAAGGTAATATTTCATGCAGCTAAAATTAATTAATAGTGTTAATGAGTGATTGTTCGATTCATAGTGCCTTAAATGTGCAGGTGGTTCTCACTCTATGAAAGAAACACAGAAACAAATCTTAGAAATCCAACTGTCAAGATTCCTCTCAGGCTGAGGCAGACTGAACAAATTCAGACCAAATCTGTTTTTCTCCCTGCATCTGCTCTCAGTTTACATGCAAGTACATGAATTTGAATTCAGTGGAACTATATGTAACTAAGAACAGAATTTGACCCTTCAGCTGTCTCTGCACCTCTCCTTTCTCATAAAATTTTATTTTTCTTAGCAAATGATTTAAATATGTTCACTTATTTTGTTGTCCAACAGAGATATCTGCTCATTAGACATCTGTGTTGTGGAGTAAGCTGTGGATCAGCAGTTAAACATGAGATTTTAAACAGATTCCTATAAACCCTGTTTTGTTTCAAGTCCAGCACAGATGTAGAGCTGTTCATCTTCATTTAATAGCTAGTATATGCCTAAGGTTTTGGTATTTAAATGACACCATTTTCCATTCTATGCCTCATAATCTTCATATTGCACCTCTTCACTAATCATTACTCCCAGGCCATCATACTCAGCTTACTGTTATTTAAATTTCCTTAAATTTTTTCCCACTACAGCTCTTTCTTCAGAGCCAGAATTAGAATGTTCTTACAGCCTGAAACCTTGGTGAAGCTCCCACTGAAGCTGGTGCAGCCAGTATTTGGTGTTCTGTTTTAATTTAGACAAACTTTTTTTCATGGCAGCTGGCACACGTTTAGGAAAGCTCAAAGCACCCTTGGCTCCTGTGTTAGTCCCACTGATTAAGACAAGGAAAGGAACTCTGGGCTTGACCCTCTCCAAGTATTTTGCTACTACTCTTCTTGCTAAATCAATTGCTTCTTAAGAAAATCTTTCTGCAAGTGCTCTATCTGTTAGCACTCTATTCCCTTCCTATTGGTTCAAATCTGATGACTGGGTTACTTTGCTGAACACCTTAAGCACAGTATGAACAGTTTTTGCATTACATATTCATAAACCAAAAATAAATTTCCATGACATTTACACAAATTTCTGGTCTAACTTGTGTAAATTGTACATTCCCTGTGTACAAAGAATGGACCTTATTACATTAATGAAAATAGGCTGAGCAGTTAGAAGAAAGTATTACTTATTCTAACTCACTGTAAACATAAAAAAATTGAATTTAAAGATGATAATACTTGGATCTTGGGGATTAGGTAGAGGGAAAAAAAATTCAAACAGCATAAATATGAAAAAATTAAGTTAACCTTAAATTCCCTGTTGGCATCCTTAGCTTGCACATGTGTTTGGCAACCATGGTATACTTGAAATATGGGACCTGGCAGTCTCATGGTGTGAGACATAGTTAGCATTAAAAATATTCTTCCAAATTGTTAAAAGGTTCTCTGAGACTGCTGCAAAACCAAAGAGCTCCTAATCCTAAAATATACTTCTTACATTAGGCATATATATGTATTACTGTCCTTGAACATTAAAAGAAATTGAGGTACATTAATGCACTCAGGACTGATTATCCTCCATCAAATACAACTACAAAATGGCTCCAGGTTGCAAAATCACTGTCAATTTGACTACAAAGCTTTTGTTTTACCTCACAATACCATCATATAGACAATTGCTACAGCCTGTAGCAGCTAATAAAGGTTCTCTGTTGCTCAAAAAGCTCCCTGTGCTTTTTCTTGTCAGAATTTCTTTTTTTTTTGGTTTTTTTTCACATGGATCAGTTGATGATAAGTAAGTGAATGGGGTCGGTGTTCATTCAATTTCCATAATCTTATCAGGTTCTAGATTGACACTGGTAAATAAGGTATACACCTTAAGTGATTGAAGTACTGCAATTACTTTAACTTTAGTTAATGACAGTTCCTCTAGAATAAGTGTGTATATCCAGAATGTGGTGATTACATGAAAGGCTGAAGGTCACTTGGAGGTAAACTTTTCTATCTTTGCATTTACTACATACAAATAACTATTTGCCTTCTACAAGTATAGTGTGGTTTAAGAGGACCTGCTGCTTAAATCAAGAAAAATCAAAAGGCTGGAAAAGCATATTGATCTGGATGAAAGTTCAGTTCGCTTTAAAAAAACAGAAATTGGGTAATCTGAAAGTGCCCAAATCATCTTTTTTAGTATTATATATGTATAAAAAAAAGCTTCTCTGACACCTTAATGGAATGATCCCTATTTTCCATTAAAATTATGTTTTTAACTAAGAAAACTCAACATTTTTTAATATTGAAAATGGAAACTGTAAAACTACTTAATGTGCAAAAATGGAACACGGTGCTTTTTGGGGAAAAAAATCAAATTAATTATTGTTACTTTATGTTATATTTTGTTTTCATGGGGCATTCCAGTGCTTTCAGTTCAGGTTCTCTTTCAGAAAGTGACAAAAGAGTTTACCCATGAAATGGGCAAGCTGGTTCTCAGACAGCTTTATTAAAGTGTAGCTAGACATAGGCAAACTAGGTGGCTTCCAAAATTACCAGTCACTGGTAATGTTCTACATGCTCTTACTTAAGGAATTCTGTAGCCAAAATGAGCTGTGGAGAGAGATCCATCATACACCTATGCTGCAAGGCCCCCAGCATTATTCTACAAGAAGTTAGTAAGAATATCAACAAAGTAAGAAAAGCCTACACTAAGCTAGGTTGACTTTTTCCACAGTTGTAAGATACTCTGTATGAAAAATTCCATGAGTTCCTGGTATAAAGACTGTCCAGCATGAAATGGAAATATGTTCCTCTGCAGCTTTCAGTAATTTTAACCTGCCCCTCCTTTGGCTCATGTACTCGGCTTTGCCTGATTGTGTTATCAGTCCTCTGATGGTTGTTTTTTCCATAAGTCTGCTCAGCTTAGTCATCTTCAGACAAAGGACTGCAGATGTCAATCTGTTTGCTCCCTCCAAACAGTGAAGCACCCAATGCTTCATGTGACACATTATGTTTTCAGTTTTGTTGAGTAAGATGCTGAATGGAATGGTGGTCATTTCCACTTGTTGCCAAGGAAGACTGCTCCTCACATGTTCTTTCTAGATGCAGTCAGATTTTGAGGCAGAGCATTGATCTAGAAAGACTACTCATTTTTGTTGTGCTGGCATTCATGAATGAGAGAATGGACAGAGGTTTGACAGTTTCTTTTCCATAACTGGCATTTTATAAGCACATATTTCTCATACAGACTACAGCATCAGCTTGTTAAACTTGACCTAGGTAAGCCTGCCTCCTGTCATCCTAATATTTTATTGTTTTCACAAGATTTTTGTGCTGATAGGTAGGAACCTTCTAACACCTTCCTGCAGCCTGTTACTTTTTCTAGGCGTATATTGTAGGATGTATTTATCTGTGGCCCAAGGTAAGAGATTTTATCCTACCAACACAAGAAACTCCACCTGCCCTGAAAGTTCCTTGCTATGTGTTATGATAATTAGCTAAACTGATGTAGGCACTGTGCATGCCTACATTGCATAGTGCAACTCTCTATAAAACTATAGAATAAGATCACAGAGGCAGTATGACTGTAAGATTGTGTGATAGAAGCAGCATAACCGAAGTCATCTGGGTTGACTGTCCCAGTACTAATATGTACCTGAAGTCATGCAGACAAGTAGGAAAGAAGCTTCACAACATTTTTGCAAAACAGTGCTCCATCTTCCTTTTGCTCAGGTGGTCTCATCAAGTGGTTTGAACATGAAAAGTGCTGGTGACTAATGGCTACCACTAACACCTATAGCATATAAATCTGCACACTAAAGAAATAACCCATTATTTGCTATCTAATGAGGGCTAAGTGAACATTATTCTGTGGTGTAATCCCTTTATCAGTGGCAAATTTCTGAAAATACCTTGGTTGTAAGGCCTGTGGGCCTCCAGTTGTCTTTAAATGTGCCAAGGCAGTCCCAAGAGGCAGCCAGTGTCTGCATGTTTAAAAGATTTTTAAATATGTTCAAAAGAAGATGGGGGCAATTTGCTATGGAAAGACACCATTTGTCCTCTGTCCCTAAGAGAAACTGAACATGCTCCAGGGAACAATAAAATTCTCTGTTACAGTAACAGCTCTGGCTGTAACCCAGCAAATTCTTTCCTGTTTATAA
>NW_009940373.1:0-13719 GCF_000696875.1 Nestor notabilis | reverse complement strand
CTTATGCCAGTAACAAATACGGTAGAAAGAACTTATCAGCTGAGAGCATATTCCCCACACTGACTTTTCTTCAGAAAACTACTCAAGGTTCTGTCTGTCACATATCACTCAGTGTAGTGATTCTCATTAGCTGTAGGTTAGTAAGGGCCAACTACATCCTGGTTTCGATCACTCTTTTTCTCTAGCTGCTTTATTTTTAGAAGATAAGTTTGAGCAAGACATAGCAGGAATTAACTGTGCACAAGCAGTCTCTTATGGTGTACATGGAAAACAAAGATTAAACATGGAGTTTAGTGATATAAAGCTTTTGAAGCACAGATGAGTAAAACAGGGAGTAGCAGAGTCAGAAGCTTCAGGTACAAAGAATTACTGGAAGGAGGGAAGGAGACAAACATCGCATTAACACTGTGCTACATCAACACTGCAGAGCTGTCAGCCTAGTCCACAGAAATGTCTATGCTTCTCAAATAAACTCATCTGCTCTACGCACCTCTTTTATACTTGTATAGCTGTGAGAACTGGTGGCAGACAGATGTGGCCACTGAATGCCAGAATCAACAAAACTTTAAGTATAGCCCAATTCTCATGTAGCCTCATTGTTGAGAGACCAGCCTTCAAGTCTCCATCTCTGACAGGGGGATACGCTAGTGTCAGATTGGACACAGGTTAAAGGAAGAGAGATGATATTCATGACCACTATATTTGTGCATGTGGGATCAGCAATCATTTATTCCATACATAATTGATTATAAAGAAAGAGTAATTAACTCTACAAAAAGACATACAAAATAGTATCTGAAAGTACCTGTACTGCATTTTTTGCATTTGTAAATGTCTCTAAGACTGTAAAGCATCTGTTATGTAAGTGTCCAAAATGTTGCTAATTTAACTGTCAAGAAGCCAGAACATAATCTGTGTAAAAGTAGTTGGTGGTCTATTTAACTTAAAATTTCATAAACCCTCCTGCTGGTAGTTTTTTCTTTCTCTTTTAGTTCCTCAGAGTGTGATTTTCAGCAGCCAGAATTTTAGCTAACTCAGTCAGATTTAAAGTGGTTTGTGATAAAGCACATTGAGAGTTGGAGGGAGGTTTAAGACTTTTAGGTTTACCTTAGGAGCTCAGCACTGAATTTTAAGGGCACGTCCTCAACAGAGAAGTCATGAAATACATCTACTGCTTCCTCTTAATTCAATGACAGACTCTCAGACTCTGTGGAAATTGTTAGCTTTTAAAGACCAGTCTGTCTTTAATTATGCCAATAAACTGTGTATGTCTATCTGTCTATTAGTGAAAACATTGCTGGCATTGTTTTTAATACAATGTTTTTAATTTACTTAAAGGGTAGGAAAATAGAGTTAAAACCATTGTCCTCCTAGCAAGACTTGGAGGAGAATGGAAAATAAGTGCTGGCTTTGCTGGTGGCTAATAATGGATTTTCAGCAGCCTGACACAATTTTTTCCTTCTTTTCTTGCCAAAATAATGCAATGAAAAGTAGAAACATAAATGAAACACATGTTAAAAGTAACAGGTCATGAGCCACATCCTAGAATTCCTATTAGTACCCAATAACTTCATAAAACTGGGAGCCCTGGTCATGGAGCACTTAGGTACGAGCTTATGGCAACCTACAGGAAGTCACAGATGGGATTTGGGGCTCCAGATTGAGGAGAAATGAACATGAGGGGCCCACCGTCAATGAAACCATAATACGGGTCTCCACAGGAGCCAAAGAGGTTTGTGTCATATCTGTCCTCACTGTGCAGTAGTTGAGGAGCCCCTGCTGGGTAGACACACAGTTTTGGGAGCCTTGTTTGCACTCGGAGGGAGGGATGGGGACCATTTCCCCACCTGCCCTGCCTGGGCTTCATCCTAGAGAAATAAGCATTTGTCTCACAGGTCACTGAATTTCATAAGCAACTGACCAGATGACTTACACCTACTTACAGGGCAACAGGCTGGGTGTCCAGAGCACTCAGGATGAAGGCAGCCGAGGTATGGGCTAGGCTTTCTGCTTTTTCTTACTCTTCCCCAGCTGACGATTTTCTTTGTCATTATAACTATTCATTTTCCTTTTCGTGTTTCTGATCTTTTTATTACACTGAAAATCTTTCACTCCAAGGCACTTTCAGGGTTTTTTTTCTGCTCAAAACTTGAGTTACCATTCCGTAGTTAATTCTCATTCACCCTGCCCCTGCTAAGACAATAAAGTTTGTATTTTTGTCTTAGCAGGGGCAGAGTATGCAAACGTTAGTTGCACTAACATTTCAAAAAAGATACAGTTACTAAAGGGAACCTCTTGAAAGTCTAGTCTCTTGGAATTTTACTCTATTTGACACTAGTAAAAGGCAAAAGTCCCAGTTAAAGTAAAATGTCAGTTGTTTATATAAGCAGATCCTAGTTACTTTAGTTATTGCTTTTGGCAGGATCCTAGAACTTTAATCTTTCTTAAATCCACAGTGATGTCTGCTGGCTAAAGGTTTTAGTTACCATGAAAAAATACTCAGCCACTACCTAACCTAAATGCAGCTATATACTATGGCAACGTTACTCAAGATAGCTTCACTTGGAAGAAATAGGAAGATGATTCTCAGTTACTAATTCAGTTAGAAGCCTGAGGAACATGAAATACATCTAAATCTAATTTCTTTAGCATAGTTATTTAAAAAGACTTCAGGTCTTTGAAGTTAAAATATCTTACTTATATTTGCTGTTGTAGGTCAGTCACTGCAGATCAGCCACCTTTTTTTAGGAAGCCAGTTTTATAAGGAAAAATAAAAAAAAGTACATTCATGATACGAATACAACAGTGAAAACAGTCTGCCAGTTGGGAAGGAACTATCCCAATGTGCATCAAAGAAGATTTTACTGCAATTGCAGTTCCATACCTTCAACTTGTTCTTGAAAACATCACACGAAGTCTCAGGAAGCTGCAACAGACTGTGATTTCTAGTTGCTGAGCTATCCTGTGGGTGCAGCTTCATGACAGAGAGGGTAGTCACTCTTTGAGTAAAGTGCTATTCAAGCTGACTCCAAAACTGATAGTTAAAACCACCACCAACGTTCTAAAGAAAATTCCTGCTCATTTCAGTGAGATTTCTTTAAAGTTCTGATCTATTACTTCAAAAAGCAATTTCAGAGTTAGCTGAAATATCTAATGAGTTGTTTTCTTGTACCAGAGATGACTTAAAGCAATCATTTTACAGTACCTTTTCTTGCAGCCCTTCAGCACCATTGGGCCTTAATGACCTTTCCTATTCTCCTGGCCTTGTGATTCAGTACAGCTCCAGTAATTTAAGAAAACCAGTGCCATGACTTTTTTGGGTTTGCTGGTGATAAAATTCACTTTGGATCTTTATTGCAACTCAAGACAAACTAAATCTTTACTTTTAGTTTTCCTAATACAAATAAATACTTCTTTGTGATTTTTAAGAAAGAAAGATTATTTGTACATTTCACTTTTATACTTCATCTCTATTAGATTTTTTTTTGTTTCTTTTTGTTTTTCAAAGATGATTGTAATGTAAAATGAAACTCAAGGCATAGTTTTACCTATTGTTAAAAGTGAAATGAAATTTTACACTGGATTTAAAAATACTATATCAAAATAGAACATAAGATAAAACATCAAAATGTTTGTGGAAAGATAAAAATCTTTCTGGTGAAAAATTTCACTACTGGCAAGCCCTCATTTTTCAACTACATGTTTCCATCAAAAAAAATCAATCAGATCTAGTGGCCACACTATCAGAGCATCCAACCATTGAATCAGCAACTGCACGTGGCCAAGCCACATTCACATGACAAGTCTGTTAGCAGTCAAAGCAGCTGGTCTGTATCCAGCTATGTTATGCTGAGATAATGTATCGCCACCAAATAAGGATTTTACTAGTTTAATATAAAGAAGGGTGAAATCAGGGAAAAATAAATGACTGCAAAATGTTTGACAGTGACCCTCTGTGAACAGCACTTTACTCCAAGAATAATTTAACCCCTCCATCAATATTATAGTCTAAGAATCTTTACATTCTTGGAGGAGCCCTGTTTCAGATAAGGCATAAAACTCATGTACTCATCATTTGTGCTAACTGAAGATTCCCTGATAGCATGTGTTTTTATAAAAAAGGCAGAAAAAATAGAGAAAAACACAACAGATTTCTTCTTAAGATAGGCTTCTGTGTTAAAAAAAAAATAAAAAATAAAAGAGAGATTTTCCTTGGAAAACATTATTTGAAAGCAAGACAGTGCCTACCTATAGCTTTCTTCTAGAATGAGTAGGTGTAGTATACACCTATACAGTAAAAACTATATCTTGTTATGTATACAACACATGGTACATTTTGCAAAAGCAGTGATTTCAGCCACATTCAGGAAAAAATAATGCTTAGATCAAAACATTAAGTGGCTTACACTTAATGATTATTTTTATATATATATTTTTCTATCATCTAGCATTGAGCAAAGCAGCCCATAAATATCTCCTTGTTCCAGCATACATTGCCTTAGTTGGTATTTTTGAATCATTTTACTGAGCTCTGGCATAGACACTAAAGAAGTACAAAGAAAATCCACACACAGTTCTATAACAATAGTCCATATGCTGTGTCAGAATTTATGTTGGCAATAGTGCTTACAGTCTTTTTGCTAATATAAGAGAAAAGGGGAATATGTATGTAGAGGTTAAATGGAATTAATAAAATGGACTAAGCTGTTTCATTCACATTAAAAATTGAATCTAACTCATGTAAAAATGCCTTTTGGACTACTGGATATAGATCTCCTGACAGATGCAGATGTAGTCACAGCAGTATTAGAAAAACAGAGATTTTTTTCTTCCAAAGTTCAAGACCTGAGCACTGCCTAAAAAGGGAGACATGCCTTGGAGCAGTGAACTTTTGATATTTTACTGAGTTTAATGCATACCAACACTTGGAGTTCAAAGCATGGGTTTAGTAACCCAAGGAAAAAAAAAACAACATTCATTTCAACTGTGATTACATAACAACGCACAATATGCACAATACAACATAACTTTTACTTGGGAAACCTTGAAAATACCTGTCTGTTCCGTTTTCCTTTTTGGCTGAAAATAGAGAAGGGAGAGAAAAGGACATTATTCACAGTCACCTGAAACATTTCAAAGTTAGCAAGCATTTCTGATATGTGTAAAAGTGGAGATCCGTAGCAAGTAGCAACATGAATGGCTTCAACAACGATATTATGTGCTTCCCTGCTGAGATAGATATCCACTTAGCAATGCAGACAAACAGCCGTCCATTTCATTTGGGCACCTGTAGTGGTGCTCTGGGCATTGCTCAAGCCAGAGGTGCTTGCTGGCTCAGTGGCAGGTTGGACTCGGACTATTTTAGGAAAGTTCCAAGGCTGCCCTACATTTCAGTTAACACGAACTCTGCTGTGTTTGCAGCCATACAGCTATTTTCATCCAGCAACAGTGCAGGTTGTTTTGTCTTTGCTTTTGCCACATCACTTTTCTGGCAGATTGAATACCCCATCTAGTTCCCTGAGCAGTCACCTGAAAACTAGAGCTGGCACAGAGGAGGGCATCAGCCCCTCTCTTTTCAGTGTTGGTGCAGATTTTTATTGAATGGACAAGGCTTCATAAATAGAATCTAAAAGTAACTGTTCCTGCAAACACGGACTTGAGAAGATGCCAAGGGACCAAGGATAGACCTCTTCTTTAAAGAACAAAAATCAGATGAAGGGCTGCTATTCTTGACTGCAGCCACCAGCCATTTCTACAGAAAGGAAAAGAATATGTACCAAAATCTTAATATCCTTTACCCAACCTCACCACTAAAAAAAGTAGCGTATAAAGAAGTGTGTTATAAGATAACGATGGCACCCTAATATCAATCATGTGCCTAAAATCTCTTAAAATTATGAGCAGCTTACAGTATTGAGACAAATGTCACGCCATTAACCTTGTATCTATAAATTGCCCTTAACTCAGAAAACTTTCCTTAGCTGAGACTACAAGAAATACATTTCTTTGTATTTTTAAGCTGAACTTATCGTACTTGGTGCTTGGAAAGTGGAAAAAACCCCAAGGCTTTCTTTCTAATGGTAACCGATGGAAAGTTTCACAACAGGGGTATGCTATTCAGCCTTCTTTGTGGGAATGAAAATATTATTGAGGAGACTCAGAAGAGTGTGGTCTATACTCCCAGAAGTACTAGATCCACTGTTATCTTTTTTCTATGGGTGCAAATCCTTTCCTTCAGAAAAAAAACAATGAGAAAAGTACAAATAACATGAGAACAAGTGGAGTCTTTATCGAGTGTAAGAAATATTCTCAGGTTCTGGATTACAGGCCTGGTTTCACTGAAGTCAATAGAAGTTTTATTGTTGATTTCAAGTGAACTAGTTAAAACTTAAAACTGTGTTAAGAAACAGTTACCATCTAAAATATGGTTAACATATTGACACAGGGGAGCTACAAGAGAACTTGAACGTGAAGCAAACAGAGTTTGGCTTCCAGCTGGACCACTGACCCTGCTGGCCACATTCACAGTTATAATTAGGTTCTTTTTTCGCTTGTTTGGCAATGCACTGGGTCTTTGAAGTCTATATTTTCTCCCTGCATTTCTATTCAAGACACAGGGCTCTGCTCCAACTTTGCCTTCAGGTCTCTCACAAAAGGCCGTTGCTGGTGTGCCACACGCTCTCCTCTGGTTGTCAGTGTCCATCTAGCAGAGGCCCCAGGGTCCCAGAACTGGAAGTCAAAAGCTGGCTGAGAGCCAATGGCTCTCCATTATTCCCATGGGTTATTTAATCTACTCTGGGATTGGGCAAATAACTTCTCTTTGCCTCAGTTTCCTGACAACTTAAAGTAGTACACTGACGTGTGTAGTAGACCATGGAAATAAAGTTGTGGAGAGCAAGATGTTCTGCATCAGCACTTTGGGAGTGGACTCGAGCTTCAGTCATTGGCCCTTACCTAGCCAACTATGCACTGCAGCAAAAAAGCCAGTAAAAAAATATTTTCTGGCCTCAGAAAATTGTACCGTGCCTGAAGAATATAACCTGATCTAACACTTTCTCGCGCTGAGGAGAGTCTAAGAACAAATGCTAAGCTTAAAAGAAATTTTTCTTGTTCATTATCTATCTATTCTTATTATCTTATTATTGATATACTTATAAATATTTATTATTCTTATGTATTGCACTTTTTATCTCAAGTGGATTTAAACTCCCCCAAAAAGAAGAGATTCATATTTCTCAGATGAAAAACACTGAATGCAAAAGTAGGCATTGAAACCTTTTGCTGAAATCTCTTCCTAGCTATTTATGTGTATACTGTACACATATGTATAAACACAGATAAGATTACAAGCAAATTTTATTCACACAGTTTTGGGAAGACAGAAACAAATATCCCTGGTCTTCACATGGCACTCATATTTGTATTTTCATATATTTAACAGTCATAAATGGGTACAGCTTGTTATAAAAATTCAATTAGCTTTTCTAAATACCCATATGTTTAAGTATATTTAGTTTTTATATTGCAAAAAGATATTAAACAATAATGTATTAAAAAGAAAACATACATAAAATGGAATTATACTCCACCTTCATACTTTTTGTACTACAGAATTATTCTTTCCACAGGTACTAGGCTTTGTTAGTATTTTAGGGAACTTCAATTTTTACTTCTTGAGGAATAAAACAAACTATAAACAGAAAGTTCAAAAAACTTTTTTCCTATTATTTTCTAATCGGTTTTGGCAAATTAAACCAAAACACTCTAATGGATTCTTCGAACATGTTACTCATGGTTACTCTGAACCATAGCAGGGTGTTTGCCTCAGAATATTCTTATTAACTTCTTATTAAGTTCCTTTCTTATTTTAGCCCTGATGTTATAGGAATGCCTTACATAATTTCAAGTAGCTGTAACACTAAGAGCTAGCTCTTTGCTTAGTTAAGAACATAAACGCATTGTTGGACCAAAGCCACCATGTTTAACAGTGAATTTTGTTTGCCAAGATTTCTTTCTGTCAAAACACAACTTAGTAAAACCAAAAAATCTCAGTTTTAGCAAAGAGAAATTAAAAAATAGTTGAGAAGAAGAAGAATTTCTAGTGAAAGCATGACACAGAGCGTGAATTAACCTGTGGCTAATTAGGGGGGAGGTTTTACTCTGTCAGTAGAAGACACAGGTTAAAAATTTTTTTTCTGATTGGCTTGAAGCAAAGATTTTGTCTCTGGTCACTCTGAATGGAAAGAAGTGTGGACTTCCAGTGTAGAGCTTCTAAACTCTAGGTTTGGAATAAGTGCCCTTCCCAGTATGGTGTGGAGCTTTCTCCCCTTCCCATACTTTTCTTGAATTCACTCTGTGCTGATACAAAAAGAGATTTCAAAACCAATCTTCTGTGTGTGACAAGGAAATGCTGCCAATGCTGATTTATCCAGCAATTTGCAAAGCCCAGCTCTCAGTGAGAACAGGATCTGTAACAGGCAAACCACCCGAGAAACTTTGCAATACTGTAAGGTAAATACAACATTATGAAAAACAAACTTATTTCATTGTTTATTAAGCAACTGCTGTTCTTCAAATTTTCTTCTACAGTGATAGAGACACATCCGAAAAAAGCAAAAGAGATCACTGAGTAATTCCACAGGTCGATCTATGTGTACAACTTTCTAAAGATTTTTGAAATAATTTTGGCTAAATTAATTTTCAGGTCAGAAAGTACAGGACCAGTCCAAAATATCTTTATCATACCAGGCTATAAAATCTTCAGCAACATGTTTTCTTCGGAGATCAGTTGTTTGAGCCTAAAAAAAAATCAGTTAAAGTACACTGGATGCCACTTCAGTTCCCTGTCCTCAGAGTAGACACATCTGATGACAAGAATACCAGTCACACTGGCAGTGAATAAGATAAGGGAAGTTTGCAGTTCATTGATGTGTTGAAAAAGATTGATTTAATCTACTTGGGATGTAAACCACATTAAAAATACAAAACCAAAAATCCTAGACCATTTTTTGCAAACCAGAAAACCACTTTCAAGCATCTCCAAATTCAGCTTATTTTTTGTTGAAATGGTTTCAGAAGTCAAGAAAATATTTCAGTAAAAAAACATCAACCTCCTTACACAATTCAAGATCCAGGGTGTACTGTAGTTCAAATCACTTAGCAGAAGACAGATTGGAAGCTGCAGATCATACCATTCTTTTCCGGTGTGATTTCTAGCTGGCCACTGATAGCTCTAAGCCATAAAACTCAATACTGATATTAAGAAAACCTGTTTTACACAGTTATTTTTTCAAGAAGTTGGCATTTAGCACTCATAAGCAGCAGCAAAGCAATATTGTGGCTTGACACTGTTTTGGTTGTAACAATGATGTGGTAGGAAGTGGGTGTCAAGTTCCCTTGGTAACAAATAGAGGATAAATGACACACTCTGAATCACCAATGAATCATTAGCAGAGTTCTGCTTCTGATTTTTGGCTCTCATTTCCAGGTTCTAAAATTACAATACTTTTAAGATGATGGATGAAGGTGAACACTTCACAGCAAGTTACAAATGTGTGGTAAGGATTAGATTGTTATTAGACTTCCTAACACCATGGAAACAGGAAGCTTTATCAGCTGCATTTACAGCTTCTTTCAGATAATGTCATTCATAGTTAAAGGGTGTCCAGGTTCTTTGCAGAGCAACAGAGAGGCTGAGGGTAGAGGTATGAATTCTCAGTGGTCAGCAGCAGAACCCCTAAGTTCAGCACAGTACAACGAGGTCTGTATTTCACTCACAACCTTTACAAGAACTCACACCATGTAAGCACATGCTGTACTACGCACTGTTCTGGAAAATGAATTACAGTATCTTTTACTGTGAATAAATTTATGGATTTTGATAACCAATCAAAATAAAGTAACAGCATATGCTAATTTGAGCAACTGGGTGCTCCCTCAAATTTAAGACGTGATGTCACAAGTGAAAGTTAAGAAATAGCAGGCTGTTATATGCGAAAAAGACTATCTACTTGGACTGTGTGTGTGTATACATGTCCATACAAAGGTTCATTATCATCAGTATTAGTGTTGAAACTGTTTTAATCAGAAGTTGCAGAAACAATACCAGAGTTCAGAGTGTTACTTTTGAATGGGTTTAATTACATAAAATATTTACAATAAAGATACACTTAAAGTTTGTTCTGCATTGATTCTAAATTCCTATGGGAGTTTATTAAATGGGACGTGGACCAGCTGAAGGTCAGGCTCTGGTGCCTTGGCACACTGATTAGAATTGGACAGTGGTCAGACCCACCCTGTCAGAAGCTTTACCCTCCACTGGTTTGTCCATTCAGTAGTATATGACAAACTGCACTCTACGGCTCCAGGACTCTAGGCAGGACTAGAAAAAGCCTGGGAAAGTTTTAGTACAGCAAGGGAAGAAATTCATTCTGCAGGTTTTTCATCCAAACATTAATAGATGTGAATATTTACAGCAAGATCCGCATATTTATTGCCAACTTTATTTGCTATTGTTTTGTTTTCTGTTATTGATTACACTGAATTAGCAATTGTCTAGTAATATAACCTAAGCAGGCCTCTGGGATGTTTCTCCTGTACATTTCAACACTCCTGAGCTAATAGAGTTACAATAAGCAAATGACAGTGGTAGAAAAATGCTCTAAGGTTATCTAGGGTTCTGACATAGTGGCAGTGTGTATAATGGCACTGGTGAAAATGAAGTGTGTCTCATAGACTCACAACGTTATATGCACTGCATTAATGCTTACATTTCTACCAAGAGAAATTTCTTCAGAAGAGAAGTACTATGCTGCATGTCAGATTGATTTATCTTTTATATCATCTAAGCTCTAATAACCCCTTTGTGAAATATTTACTCCACTTAAAAGAAAATTAACAAATTCAAAACGGTTTCTGGCTGCTATCCCAGGGCAAAATACAGAGTAGGTTTAAATTAGTGAGTAGGCTATTATCTTGGGAACACCACCACCACTACTTTTCTTGACTTTTGACTTTTCTGGTGCATGTTTTAAATTATAGAAGCACATTCAACTCTGAAAGATCTTGTTGGGTCATTCCATACCCTTTTCTTTCTAAGCTGAATCCAATCATAAAAGTTTGCTTCCAGCAAAAGCTTTCAAAACAAGGACACAACGTTCTTAACTATTACGCTCTTTCTGTCGTATGAAATTGTACATATGTCCTGCCAACCTGGAAATCAATGTTTTTAAGAAAATGAGAGGATTTTGATGTCTCTACTGGAGCTATATGGCTGCTTCTTCCATACCTATTACACTGAATGGTTGTGAATAAATCCTTGCAGATCCAGAGGTGAAAGTTGAAGCCAAAATCTTCCAAAAATGTCTCACATGTGTAAATGTATACTTGAACTGAGGTTGAAGTTGTGCAGTCAAAAGCACAGTGTAACTCACATCAAGCAAGTTTGTGCTGTTGTCAGTACCAATTACTGAATCTTAACATGAGAACATGATAAACCAGTGTCCCAATTAGACCAAGATTGACTCTGACCTTGACTTTATACAAGATTCTTGTCCACTCTGATTTTTGTATTATCAGACTTGAGAAAAAAGCCTCCATAACAATAAGGAAAACTGAAGCCCATAACTCTCCTTTACTTTGTGCTCTTTCTCTTCTGGAGCTGTTACTAATCCCTTATACAGAAGGGAGGCTCAGGGAAGACCTTATAACAGTCTTCCAATACCTAAAGTGGGCTTTCAGGAAAACTGGAGAAGGACTTTTGACAAGGGTGTGTAGTGACAGGACAAAGGGGAATGGCTTTAAACAGACAGGGGGCAGACTGAGATGAGATTTTAGGAAGAAGTTCTTTACTGTGAGAGTGGTGAGGCACTGCACAGGTTTGCCCACAGAAGCTGTGGCTGCCCCATCCCTGGCAGTGCTCAAGGTCAGGTTGGACGGGGCTTGGAGCAACCTGATCTAGTGGAAGGTGTCCCTGCCCTCGGCAGGAGGTTGGAACCACATAATCTTTAAGTCCCTTCCAACCCAAACCATTCTGTGATTCTGTAATCTCTGCTTGAAATTACTGAATTTAAATGCAGTTGTGTTGACTCGAAGGTTGAACAAGGAAGGCTGAGTATGGTCTAAGTTGGAGAGCACATGGTTGCCCCAGTCTGCACCAAAGTAAAGTTTCACTGACTCTGGATCAGTGGTGAGAAAACTTCTGTAAGTTTTGATGAACAAACCCAAACATAGATATTCAGCAATAACACGTTTTCAAATGTAGTAAGTGCTTATACTGACATTTAAATTTGACAAGTACAAAGTTTCTGCTTTTATAGACTAAGATGATCCATCTCTAAATCAGTCTTTCCTTTGTGATATTGTGCAATATTTTTTCTCTTTGTGTTTTGGCTTCTACTTCCTTAGTCAAGGAAAGAGCAAAATAAAGTGTATACCTTGGGAGTTTAGGAAGTTATTAAGAAGAGAAACTTATTCAGAAAAGGAACTTCTTGTTTCTTGTAGATGCCAGACTCAGACAGAAGGCGTCTCTTTTTTGCCTCTCTTGTGTTTCTTTTTGTGTTTTGGGTTTTTTTGGGTTTGTTTTTTTTTTTGTGTTGGGGTTTTTGTTTTTGTTTGTTTTGTTGTTTTTTTGGTTGGTTGGTTGGTTTGGGTTTTTTTGGTTGGTTTGTTTTTTTTTTCCAGCTACAACATATGCTGTGGCTGACTCACTATATTCCACTATAAAAATCATAACTGAACATTGTCCTATTCTTTACCTTCAAACAAAGTCTGAATATACGGCCTTTTCTGGGCAGATGTTTTTATTTTACAGTTGCAACCTCTACAGTTTCACCTGGCCAGCTTCAGCTCAGTATTTTGTTGGTGTCACAGGTGGAGAGCATTTGCTATGACTTCAAGGTTATTATTCTTTCTCTTTGCAGATGAGAGATAACAGATAAGCTATTACTGTCCCTGAGGGAAAATTATTTTCTCTTGTACTCGAAGTGAGTCATCAACATGTTATGATGTATGCGAGCATCTCTCTGCATGAACTTTCAGGCAACCGTACACAGGCTGTTAATTTGCTTGCTGTGCATTAGCTTTTTCATATTGAAGTACAGCATTCAGAGAATCCTTCTGGGTCAAAACAACAACATAAATAAAATAGTATGAGAAAACAAAAACAACAGCTTGCCCAGCATTGCCACTGAGCAATCCAGTGCAGAAGAGGCTCCAGCTCTGGAGCCATTGAGATCTACAAGGTGCCCTTCCTCTCCATATTTCAAATATAAGGGAAAATCACAGAGAAGTGTGTAGCAGAGTGCACAACTTTCAGATGTATCAATGAAAACCAAATTAGGTGCTTTGCCATTCAGGTAATATTCCCAGATTTGGCTACACTTACTCTGTCCTGTGACGACTGAATCTTTACCACCCTGGTTTTTTCTCAGCTCAGTTTTACACTTTTGAACATGTGTATGGCACATCCTTCCATACTCTTTTTATTATTTTTTTTTTATTTTTGTCCTTTCTAGTCAATAAGGAAACTAACATGAAAGTGCTGCCTTCACACAGCTGAAATGAATAATTATTTTACCACTTCCTCTGCGTTGGGTCTTCCCTTTCTATTTGCTTGATAAGTTTTACAGGAAATCTATGTCCCTTTGTGTAGACGCTATACAGAATGGTGCAGGGCTTCCATCTTTATTGGAGGGGAGGCTGCGGCGCAGAGCTCGGGGT
>NW_009940372.1:24308-32668 GCF_000696875.1 Nestor notabilis | reverse complement strand
ATCCCTTCCCTCCAGTGTATCAACCGAGCTAATAAATACCTTTACAAGTACCAAAAAAATTAAAAAATCAGGTTAGATGAGGATAAAAGGGGACCATTTAGTTCCTGTCTTGACTTGGTTTTCATCCAGCTTGTACACTCCAAAGGCCTTTAATCTCTTAACTACTGTTTCATTAGCATCTCTGCAGAGATTCAGGGTGTTTAGGATATCTGCGAGGCTTTCATGTGCTAGAGTTGAAAGGCTTCATACGAGAAACCAACAAGCCCTAGCAAAGTAAGCCTTGGCACAAAATACTGTATCATTTAAAGTTTATAATATATAAGCACCTTGTTCCCATGCCTGGCACTACAAACAGTTGTAAAAGAACTATCCTAACTTGATGACCAAAGCCAAAAAGAACAGGTATCCAATAGAGAGTGTAAATGCCTATAATCACTTCACCAGAGGAAATACACTGACAACCCACTGTTCTGGTGTAGTACCAGGGAGGAACAGGCACCATTATAAAGCTTAACAGCAAATAAGATTCAGTGGTGAAGTTCTTACAAAACCATCTCAAAGTCTCCAGTGAAGAACACCCCAAGCAAACAGGTACCGAAGACCATTTGCGTGTGCTTGGTCCTTACTCAGCATAGGAAGCTCCCGTCTCCCTTTCAGCTTTCTGAAGACTCCTAATGTTATTCAAGAAGCTTATTTCACTTTACAACGTAACATTTGCAAAGGAAAACCCACGTGGAGTAACATCTGTTCATTTGCAGATTTCTCATCACTGAAGTAAATGAGTTCTAATAAGATTTTCATGTACTGATATAACCAGGCATAAGACAATGGAGTCTGTGCCACACTCAGGAAATGCAGCAGAAAATCTGTAGTTTGGAAAAGGAAGTGGGAAGTGTCACTGGAAAGCCCTTTGTGTCCCAGCCAGAGATATGGGCCACAGTCCTGTCACTAAAATGCCCCCCTGCAATACTGGGACTAGGATGTCATTCTCAGAAGGCAATCAGAGAGCAGTCCTCACATTGCCTCCAAGGATGAAGCTTTTCAAATATCAACTTTCAGGTAAAGCAAAAAACATGTTTTTCTTTTTTTTTTTTTCCCTCTTCCTTTTATATTTCAACCCTCCTTTTTTCCCTTTTCACCTTAAATTCAGAAATTAAACCATTTTCATCAGCATCTAGTCCATGAAAAACAATTACATAGCATATAGAGAAAAAAATCCTAAAAATGCCACTGCAAAAGCTCTAAAACTTTTTATGATCATTAAGGGATTTACATCCAGGGACACAACAAAGAGCAGCAATGTTTTCTTCAGAACATTTAAATTCTTTCACTTCAAAACACTTAAGTAAAGAGTAACTATTCAAGCAGAGTAGCCAGAATAAAAGTGCCATTGAATATCAAGGTGCTGAAATGTCAAGTGATTAGATACCTACTACAAATTTTGTCCTATATTCTAGAAAAGTTTCACTAAAAATTTTACTAAAATAAAGTTATTTGAAGCAGTTTAATAAGCATATTCTATTTGTAATGTGACAATTGCTACTAAAGACTTTATATGAGACTGTTCAGAGACAATTACCTCACATGTGAAAGAAAATAAAAAGTATATCAAACCATTAATAAGTTTGTACTCATAAGACAGCATCTTATGAAATGCCTTTTGAAATGCTTCAAAACCAAGACTTTACACTTTCTCTCATAACATGGTCTAGAGAATTCATTTTTTGGCCATTAATATCACTGGCACTGAACATGAAAATGTTGAGTTGCCATGTCACAAGAGGAAGCAACAGAGGTCACACATCCAGAATGTATGCGAGATCATAGCACAACTACAGGCAGCTCCAAACCGCTGCCCATTTTGCATATGCTGCCTGCTTCCCTTACCTCTGGATGTAGCCGGCCCAAAGAAACCCACATCCTAAACCGCAGGCTGGCAGGCACCTGGGCTAACTCTTCACACAGGATGACAAAGTGCTTTAAATTTACTAATGTCAGGTGGACATCCTCAAAATTTGTATAGTGTTTTTAAATAACAAAATTACTACATCCTTCCTGACCTTTCCTGCAACAAAGGTAATGCAAAAAAATTCCTAACCGTTACTATCGCATTTGGAACAAAGAGACTGTCAGGGTGGGTAAGGAACAAGTTTTGCCTACTCTTCTTCAGCATAGCATTAATTTTCAAAGGGAAACTTCCAGCCCATTAACACTCAACATTAATTCCCTTGGTCCTCCTGGGAAGAATGTCCTCACCAAACGGTAGTCCTGGCCAATTTACGCACTGTGAATTTACATGTTAATCTACTTCCTTATGAACTTCTCACACAAGTAAGTCCAAAAGTTGTAAAACCTTCCCCTACATAACTCTCTGGGAAAGGCCAGAATTCATGTATATTACATTGGCAAGCTAAAATCTCTGTCAGAACTTACTTATTCATAACTGAACATAGGGTCTGCAATTGAAGACCAAAATTAATCTTAATTACAAGCTTTTTCCTAAACAAAGATCATCAGGAGTCTGAGATGGATTAACCTTATATCTGCCATGTATAAATATATACATCTGCATTTCTTAATAGCCTTATGATAACATTCACAATCTTCTTCTACATTATGCTTAGGAATGCAAAATAATGAAAAACAATTACTAAAATATTCCCTAATTCCTGGCTGAGGTTTTCTAGCACATGTGCTACCTGAACTCCACTGGGACAGGGCTGCAAGCACCTTCCTACGAGATTCCCTAGGTGCTGCATTTGAAATCTAAGTAATTAAGCAGGAAAGTGAGGGAAACCAGCACAGAGCCAGCGGCACAGCCCTGTGGAACCAAAACCCAGGTTCCAAATGGAGATATATATTTCAAAGCAAAAACTCCAAATCCAACTACTTCAGGCCCCTTTTTGTATTAGGAGTGGAATTAAGCATGAATCCAGAGATAAAAACCACAGTGTGGATCCATCTTTTACGGGCAGGTCATTTTGTACCCTCTGAGTCATCATCATCTACAGTCTCTAAACATCCTACATCCATAACAGAAGTCAAAAATTTCCTTCAGTTAGTACTCTTCAGAACAGATTTCATACTTAATTTAAACCAACGGACCACTAATTTTTGCCTCAAAGTCCATGTTTTCCCTGAAGTCGGTGGGGTTTTTCTCAATACTAAGATGAAATTAAACCAAAAAAGTTATAACATTTATCTTAATTAACCCAGTGCTAAGCTTCGCTTCCCATACCAGGAATGACCCAGTCAGAGTAGACTCAGTATACTTAACAATTTAATTCATTTTACATTTGTAGCATAGACCAAATGTTCTAAGCCAGAGAAAAAAAGATCAAAAAGGACAGCAAACTCACGTATCCAAATATGCACTTTCAATTTACTCTAAAATCTGATTTCTATAAACAAAAGTCTTTATGTAAAGCATTTCTATAAAAACGGATGAGAACAAAATTGGTGGGTTTTGCAGAGCATAGCAGAACTGGAAACTAAAAATATTATTTTAGGTGGTGAAAACAAAACTTTTTGCATATGTAAGTGAATTATGGTGGGTTTTCCTGTTGCCTGTAATTTAGCTTCAGTAATGAACCGCTTTTTGGGTCTTTTTGTGTTGTGTATTTTTATTTCCCCCCTCCAGGGAAGCAGGGATTTTAGCATTTCTTAGAAGTCAACTGAGAGGTACATCTGAAAAAGATAAAAAAAACCCTACTGATGAAATAATTTGCTTTCAACACGGAGGCTATGGAAATGCTGCTGTAGAAAACCAAGGGCAAACATGTCTATTATAAATCATAGAATCATAGAATAGTTAGGGTTGGAAAGGATCTTAAGATCATCTAGTTCCAACACCCCTGCCATGAGCAACGATGTCTCATAAAATCCTAATCCTTCATTTAATTCTTTAGTTTCCACAAACTTCTAAAGTTTAAATTACATTGTATGAAACTTTCAAAATTAATTCAACTAAAACAGCTTACAATTGCTTCCTACAGTTTCTAAATGATGCTACAATTCATATTTTAACATTCATGTTTGTCAATACAGAGGATTTTTTATTTTTTTTTTTAAATTGCAAGTTTTGGCAGCTAGTGCATTTTACTGGAAAGGTTACGTACTTTAAATTATCTTCTCTCTTTTTTTAATAAGAGAACACAAGAGTAATGATTGTATCCAACATTTCAATCATGTTTTGTAAATTAGGAAATTATAGAATCACTTACTAAAGGAAAGCAATCATTATCCTCAGTGAAGTATGGGAACTACTGTGAAAGTAAATGAAATTACTTTCTCAGGATGGCTTAAAAATAAAGAAATGAATTTAATTGCAAGCAATATCATTTTGATTCTATGAATATACATTTTCCAAAATGTATAATTTTTGCCAAGCATATGCCATACATAAGGCCAACACAATTTTTAATGTCCTTTTTTATACTCCTATTTGCAGCAAAACTTCACAGAAGAGAGCAAGTTTTGCTTTAAGCAAAGAACAGGGACTAGGTCCACAGAAACATCTTGGGTGAAGATAACATTCAAGGCTGGTTTCCAGAAATCTGGATCTACAGCAAATAGAAGCTTGTGACTGAATCAGAGTTTCTGATGGAAAATTTATCAATAGCTCAGTTACTAGCTAGCAATAAAGCTGCATACATTTTGCTACTTACTCATGAGAAGCACATCAGCAGAGGGACACAGGGGAATTTATCCCTTTTGAGAGTGTTGCACCTTACAAACTCCTTAGTTGCAGAGCTCCTAAAGATGCTTAATGAAGATGTAAGCATCTCAAAAGTTTCTATATGACTTGCCAGATCTGAGCATACTTGGTGGAAAAGTTCACATGCAAAGAACCACAAAAAGGTTGACTGAAAGTCAGAATTCAGTTTCCTTTTCTGATGAAGATACTATTTCACAGTACACAGAGAGCCATTAAGGTCCTATAAAATAATCAATAATCAGTGTACCTTTTTGTAAACAGGGGAAATAAAAATAAATCATAATGGTTAGCAATGATGTTCGGTAGTTATGTCATAGGTCTGATTTGCTACAGAGATGACATTTTGCTGTACCTCAAAAATACTGTGTCCCTACCCCCAGCTTCAAAAGTTATTTTTTTAAAAACAGTATCATTTTCAGTAACGGTCTCCTTTTTTAATCCATCATCTCTATCCATTTTTATCTCATAGTATATCGTTGAGATTTGCCCAAATTAAATTTTTTTGCTTGTTTAAAGTGACACTTTCTTGTCTAAGTAAAGTGCATCATAGACAGCCATGTCAAAAGCCAAAGCAAACCCACACCTAGAAAGATGTGCTGCTTGTATCACAGGGGGTACACTGGTTGCCTGAAAATTAACCTATATATCCCCACTAGTGGATAACTGTTCCAAATTTCCAAGTGGCAATGCTTTTGTATTATAAGTTATCTAAGCAGCAAAATCCTTACAAAGCTTAAACTGTTAACTGCCCCCAGGTTTGAGCTAATCTCCCTTTTCTTCCTCTGTGTTGATACACTTTAAAGCAACAGTTAACTAAGGCTGCTGCTTTCAGTGCAGTGAAGCAACTATTTCCCTGGGTTATTTCAGAAGTCTTGCAATGACTTTCAAAGATTCAAACTTGAAGGACATCTTCCTAAAATCTCACAACTACTAGGAAGTACTAAGTAAATAATTCTCTCTACTTTTCTGATGATGATAAAATCATAAAAATGAAAAGATCAAATTTTCTTGAAAGTTAATCTGATTGCATAGTCCTTATTTGTCAAAATACAGAATTTCCCAGCTTTTCACAACCATCCTTATTGATTTTGATTGCTATAAGGGTGGCAGCAAATGGCTTTGTTATAGGTCCTGTGCACTGGCTATTTCAGATGCATTTCTGCATCTGCAGCGAGCCATTGCTGTAAGAGCAATACTCCTACAGAGCAGTGAAAGTAGCACAAATTGCAACAGTGGCAGGGTAGTAAGTAAAGCTATGGGCTTAGGGGAGGGTCATAAAGAAAGTGCTAGTGAGCTGTTACAGGCATGCAACCACAGCCAGAACAGCGCATGAGACTTAGCTCTATGAACTGCTGACTATCCTGAAGAACCCATGAGATTTAGAAGTTCAGAGATGTAGATTCGGAGCACTTTTTCATCGTTTATGGTTACACTTGATTTTTAGACGTCCATATTGCAGATGTGCATCCATAAAGCTTTCTGCAGCCAGGAAGAATGAAAAATATCAGAGCATCAAAATCTTTGGAGTAGGAAAGGGAAGAAAGAAGGATAGAAATCTCTTGCTCGCATGCCTGATACCAAACCCAGACCAGTTCTTCAAGGAGATCTTTATCCTCAGCCCATAATCTGCATAGCTCATTATGTATCATCACCCAGAGAACAGCATGAAGAAGTCCTGAAAAAGCACTCATAAGCTCACTTATAAGCAGCTGTCTCAGTTTATGTAATAAATCACCTCTCCCTGCAAATCCTGCTTCACTTGAATCAATCTTTGTAAGTACTCAATGATCACTTAAGTCACCTAATTTATTTCAATCAAAGTTTTGGAAAGAGGCCATGATTATGACTAATTATCAGCTCTTGTTGATCCATTCTCGTGACACCCAAGCCTTCATTCCAACCATATGACATACTTTCTCCTATGTAACAGTTTCCATTGCTGGACCTCAAGGAAGTTTTCTATGTGAAGTTTGGCTGGACTCTAGGTACTTGCCTTAAAAAAGCTTCTGTTTTCTCCTCCTATACAGTCTTGCCCTTTGTCACTATCTAATTATCTCTGTGCATGAATTATCAGTTCTTTTATGTCTGAAGCCAAATTAACATAGGAAGCTGCATGCAAGCTGGGTACAGGATGAGAACCCTGCAAAGGGGCATGATTTCTGCTATGGTACTGCACTACTGAACCATGGTTGTGTTCAGGGGGTTTCACCAGTGAGAGTCTGGTGAGGGAGGGGAGAGTTGAACCGGGTGGCCAATTCACTTGTTTTTATAGAACTGAGGAAGATATGAACATATCTCACCTAATCTAATCACAAAAACTGTAATTTGGTTTCAAATGTAAAAAAAAGACTCTGATATAACTACAGAAATGCTGCTGTATTTTTAACCACCTCTCCTTTTTGCTGTCATCATACCAGGTACTAATTTAAGGAAAGAAGAATTGCTTGCTCTTAAAAATGATCCTAAAACGCCGACACATACAAGTCACTAAAAAGATGAGAAAGGAAAAGAGGTGTCTGTAATTGCTATTTCTATGAAAAAAAAAAGTAAGGGCAAAGTTGTCTTTTTTTTTCTTCCCCCCTCCCCCAAACCCTCCGGCATCAGAAGACCACACAAAGACATTTTAACTGGTCAAAGCTCAGAAATTTAAGAGGAAGTCCTCTGGACCAAAGAAAACAGCACTCTTACCAGAAGAAACTATGGTGGGTCTAAGTGTGGTCCTTAAAGCTGAGACCCTTTCTAAGATGCAAGAACGAAATCGATTCTTAAATACCTTTTTGAATTTAGAGATCAAAAGTTTATTTACTTTATAGAATGCTTTACATCTAGTGAGTAGGGACCCACATAATGCCCTCCAAAAAGCACTAAAAATTTCTGGTAAATTGACCTACAGATTAGCTTTCATCAGATTGTTCCAAGAACAAACACATTCCTGAACCTTACCTGTTTCAATATAACAAAAATGACACCATAAATCACAGAACAAACACACAAACAAAGTCCACTTTGAGACCAAGACTTACTAGGTCCACATCTAAGATTCCCTAAGAAAAGAAGCAATTAACTAGATGTCTTAGGACAAGAGACCAGGCTTTGGGATAATGCTTTTTTCAATATTTTAAATCATTTGAACATCACTGGGTTAATCAACTTTCAATCCCTGCAACAACTCTTTACAGACAGCAGTAGTCTACTTGGTGCTTAAACTCGAAGCAGACCCAGACCAAAGCAGGTTAGCTGAACTATAGGATCATAATACCTCATTGGCAATCAGGTAGTTAAAAATTTTAACACTGAGTCCTAGCAGAGGGTCACTGTCAGAATCACACATCTGGCAAACTGCTATATTACTGCCTTATCTGTAGCAGAGAAATAAAATCCATTTATCATAAGCATTATCTTGAACAATAATCGATACTCATACATTAATCCAGAATACACACATCCGATTAAGATTCTAATTCTCAATAGCAGAAATCTAAATACCAGCTATGTAACTAATTAGCAATTATAATAAGGAGTAGAGAATATATTATGTAAACAGTACTCAAGTTTCTACTCAGTTAGTGTAAGAATTTCTTTTGAAGTACTGACATGTTAGAACAGAGTTTCACAATGTATAAGATCATCTAAATCTTGTCAA
>NW_009940372.1:20913-24277 GCF_000696875.1 Nestor notabilis | reverse complement strand
GAATGCCATAAAATCAGAAAATTTATTTTGATTATATTTATCTTCTAAGTATATTCAACTTTTAAAGTTTTCTAAGCTGGGGCATTTACCCATACCAGCTCACTGGAAAATCCAGGTAGAATGATTTTTATTTTAATATCAATTAACAGCTAATCTTTTCACACTGGAGGAGCATCGCCATTTTTAAATGACAAGCTTTTAACTCAAGATCCAACTTCAACTGTCAGTTCACAGAATTCAAGAATGCCTGGATTTTGGCATTCGAGTCTGAGTACAAATTAATGTAATTCAAACAGTAGCCAAAACACAGCTGTTCTGAAATGAATCTCCCCAAAATTTGTTTTCTGTATTTTTACATTCGACCATCTGAAAGGCCATAAAAATTACATTAACACAACTTCCTGAAAATGCAGCAAAAAACATTTTGTCAAAACCAGTTCCAAATCTAGTACACAAAATAGCTACTTGATACTAAATATGGTTTCCATTTTTATAGAAAGCCTTTCCAATATTTCTATTAATTACTATCAAGAGAGTTTTCTGGATCTTTTTGTTGCTTAATTTCCATCTGTGATTAATTTATATTATTGTTTAATGAAAAACATTCCTTATGTTTTGTTTCTAATGTATTGTTACAACACCTTTCAATCTGAAGTTAACATCTTAATAACATATGCATACATATTGTACCCATATACACATAGATAGTTGTTTTTAAATCTTGTGACAGGAACACCTTTAAATACTGAGGGCTTTTTAATTTTAAATATTTTGGGGACAGTGATAAGGACTTAAAGAACTAGAGTTAGGAGATTCATCAACAAAGTGAAGTCAACGCAGAACCGCCAAGCTTATGTTTACAATGTTATTTTCGGCAGCAGGGCTCTTTGATCGGCAGAAGATGCAAAGAACTGCAAGTGCTACCTGAAGAAGGCTATGGTGAAAGAAATACCGTTTTATCAGGCCTTAGTAGTGATGTGGGCTGAAAGGAGACCTTAACAGTAGTGTGAGCACCTAACCCTACTCACAGCTGAACACTATAATCCCCTTCTAGTTAAAACACTTTTGAACAGTTGTAATTGTTTCTTTTAAAGAAGTATGCTGCAAAATTTAAAAAAAACAACCAAACAACAAAACTTTATCAAAGTGCTGTAACTCATAGAAGAATGTCTTGTATCTTCCCCTACTACTTAAAAATTGCAACAGATCCTTTCATCTTGTAGTGAGAGCAAATACATTGGAACTATGATACAGTGCCATTTATTGTCAGAATTTAAAACTAATATTAAATTGACCTTAACTTTTAAAAATTACAAGGGCATATATTTTGGAAAAATAAAAAAAAAAATAAAAAAATACAGCATCTTATTACAGCAAGGTAATTCAGAACCTCAGAAAGTAACTGTCAGTGCTATGCTTTACCTTTATTCATTGCTGAGCGTGATCATACATGTTACCATTTCAACACCATTGCTACTCACTATTTGTACAATTAAATTTTAATATGCTGTAAAAACTACTACAACTATTGTCTACTGGTGGACCTCAAAATAGATCCTGGTTTCAGATCAATAAGTATAACTTGCACCTAGATGCAAGGATGGTCAACTGAAAACAAAGCTGGAATGCTGGATCCAAAAGCCAACAACTCTGCACACCTCAGGACTATGAGAAAAAAGTAAATAACCCACTTGGCTGCAGGATCAAAGCAGAAAGAGCTCCATGTAGACAGCACCATACCATGGCAAGACAAGAACTGAATGGCATTGTTGAGATCAGAAGTGTAACTGTATTTCTTCTTTCCACTGGAAAAACATTTTGCAAAATTCAGAATGGCTAAACAGCTATAATTTGAATTCTAGAAAGAGTTGAAATTTTAAAACTTGTTATAAATCAGAATTAATTTGATTTAAAATTTATATTAAGTAATTAGGGTTAATACCCAAGAAAGTCTAGATCAAAAGCCCTAGATCATACTGGCTATAGCTAAGTCAAATGTAGCAATCAAATTATTGAACCATCATACACATTATGATTTAGTTACCAAATTCATCAGCCTCTGCAAAGGAGCTGACACATTACAATGATTACAGGCCCATATAAGAGGGTTAAACCAGGTTATCATTTTTGACTCTTTCTAGGCCTATAATCTAAACTAATTATGTAATTTAATAACTTGGGTTGAGTAAAAGAAAAATTTAAGCCTGCTCTTCCTGAAATGAGGCAAAAATTATTTATAGAATTATTAAAATACATTTTTTTTATAAACAACAGAAAATCTGGATTGTTAGTTTTTTTCAGAGCAATAAATACAAAACATGTTATTATCTGTGGCAGGAATACATTCACCATTTAAATGGCAAAGAAACTAAACACATCTGCTCCAATCAAATTAAAGTATTAGATGCTGCTATATCTGGAGAAATAATTTACCATACAGGACAACTTTTAGGGAACAAATAGAATTGGTATGCCAAAATAAGTGAGAATTATAACACTGGATTTCTGGCCACCTACAACCTTCTATTATCACTATAAATAAGATTATAGTTAATTATATATCTTGTATCACATTTATAAGTAATAGTTAAGCTAGAGAGAACTGGACAGACAGAATCTAAGAACTCTTTCAAAGTAGTTCAAATATCCACACAAATAGAACAAAAATATAGGGGGAAAGTATTAATCCAAGTAGCTCTATTTGTCCCAGCATTTGATAATCCCAGACAATACAGACAAAGGTGTGAAGAGAACACAATTCTGATTTTGAAAACCCCTCTGCAGCATTCCTGTGCAGACATAGTTATAAGTCTGTCTTCCGCAGGACTCCTACCATTCTAAAAATACTGTCCCACAGCTGTTTAAAATTTATTTTTTTAGACCATAGCACCACTGTTTGGTTGTTTCCAATTTCTGAAACCACAAATAGTAAAAGTGTACTCAGTCTACTGCAAACATAAATAGCAAATGCACGCTTCAGCACTTTTAAAAGGATATGGAAATTGGCAACAAAAATGCAGTTCATGTTGAAAATTTACGAGGGCCCTGCCATATTTCTTCAGAAATACAATCAGGTAAAAATTAGGAAGATCTCTACCAGCTGGGTGGCATTTTTGTGTTTTCTTATATTTTTTTTTAACTGAAAGACTTTCATTATGCAACTTCTGGCACTTGATAAAATAGAGCATGGTACCTTTTCTAAAACCACAGTTGCTTTGGTTATGTTTAGCATTACACAAACATCTTTCACCTTAGATATCCTCTTGCATTAGTGTGTTTCATTTCAAATACTTTAAGGCACATTACTTTTTGACAAAATTATTTTAATGGCAATCAGTGAATGAGATGTACAAATTACTCTTTC
>NW_009940372.1:0-20878 GCF_000696875.1 Nestor notabilis | reverse complement strand
AAAAATAATCCAACCCTTCACAATTATGCTTTCATATATTTGGAGCTTTATGTACATATTTCTATTAAAAGCTAATGTAGTCCAATAATATCATATTTTTACATGGATTTATTTCAAGAAACACAGCACGTAACAGCAAAGTATCTTCCAGGTAAAGGTAACAGTAGACATGTTAACAAATGTGATTACATTCTTTTGATGAACATCAAAAGTCTGAAAACCTGAAGGAAATGTCAATATTTTTCCATCTGAAGTACACTTCTTGAAAGAAATCCGGATCCCAAGGAAGTTTATGGGAGTTTAAAGTCAACGGGGCTGAGATTTCAGCCCTAGCGTGTGTGAATTCAAGTGAGCTCACTAAGAAAAATAGCTATTTAGATTGCTATTTGTGAAGTATTTTACCCTGACATAAATGTAACTAAAAGTAGAAAGAGGTAATAATTTCTTTTGATCAAAACCAGCAGTCCATAGCAACGGACCGTTCGCATCAATGGCATACCACTAGAAACCCTCACCTTTGTGATAACAGTTCTAAAAAAGAAAGTAAAATAAAAAATACAATAACCCATGAGTTCACACCAACAAAACTTTTTAAAGAGAAAAATTATGTATTTTTTTTCCGATCACTTCCACCTAAAAAGATAAGCTAAAAATATATACAACTTCGTCTAACTTAGAAGGAATTTCTTTTGGTACAGATGTTAGTTGCTACAAGCTTTACCAACCACGCAGTTTGGAGGCAGCATAGGCATATATTTACATTCTTTATGACAATTCCATACACTTCTGAATTTTTGCGTGAGTAGACATTTTGTGCATTCACAGAAACCAAGTTCCTAGTAACCTTGAGTGAATTGCAGACATATATGAATGATTTTGCCATGCAAGTTACATTAAAAAACCAAGCTGGAGATAAGACAATCCCAGTCAGACTATGAAATAAAAATGTGTTCAACAGGCCATTGAATAAAGCCACACATGTTAAATACTCTGTTAGGTATATTTTTGCTGTTAACTTGGTAATTTTTCTTCTGATTTATGAAATCTGAAATACTGCATGTTTCTGACGGTCAGTGGGATACTGTGATTAAAACCACCCCAGGATTTCTTTTTTTTTTTTTTTTTTTTTTTAATAATTGGAAATGGACAAATTGCCCTTGTACTGAATTTCCCGCTGGTACTTGACCCAAATAAAAACTCCCAAGTTTGGAATTGAAGCTTTAAGGGGAGACATGAGTCTAGAAATAACAATGAAATTGGTATCATGAGCTTGCAAATGATCCTGGCTGCACACATGGGAACGGGGCATGACCTTAGGCTGGTAATCACTGCCTAAAGAGGTGGCAGCATGAGCTGAGCATGACTGAACTTCTTTCGTATTCTTATATGCATAGTAAGATTTATTTTAGGAATGTACCATAACAATTTTGTGATCTCAGATGAGTTTATAATATATGAAAGAAAAAAAATTAAAATGAAATCACAAATTGGCACTTATCTCTGTTATTTAGCATAACTTGAAGATCTTACATAGAGGAGGCTTTACATTTTTCATTTTATTTTTTTAAGGTTGATGTATAGAGCCTGCATATTTTTTAAAGCTATCATTAATACTGTAGAATAAAAATTATATCCTGCATAAATAAATTTAAGAGAAAATACAAAAACTTCTCTTAATTGTTAAATACAAAAACTTTTCTTAATTAATTCTGAATTAACTAAGAATAAACTGATGTGCACACCGCCCTGCATTACTATAGAACTACCTGTAGGACTGGTAATGGTTTTGGTTGGGAGAGCAGCAGGAACATGTGGTAGCTGCTTTGCTGCAGGAACTTTGTATTACACAGGTATTTTTCACTGGATATTATGCTTTGTGATGGAAAACCTTTCCCAACTGCTCATTAGAAGAAAAATATTAGTTTAAAATTTAAACTGTTTGCAAAGTATAATTTTAACTAGGAAAATTCCTGTTGTAAATATAGAACTGAAATACTGTGATGTGGTTAACTACACCTGCCACCCAAAAGGGTTTTGCAATATTATGCATAGACTTTAAAGGAAAAATTATTTGAGAGGCACAAATAATGGCAACAGTACTAATAAATGTTTTATTAAATTTATTTAAAGGAATAATTCAATTCATTAAAAAAACTTAATCCAGTTTACTAATATCTTCACATTCAGAATTTAAGTACCTACTTTTGCACTTACTTTAAGAATAATATTTAAATACATGATTTTCTTTAAGGTCATCTTCAGGACTAAGGCACACAAAAAAATACATTTAACATAGAATCGATACTGTTCACCCATCTGTTAATATGGGCTTAAAGAATAAACTACATTTATAAAACACAACTTAATATGCTATGAAAAAAAAAATAATCTTATGATAGTAAAAGATACAACCTAATACCACCGAACCCAGAGAAATAAAAATGTGATGCTTCTAACCATAGCATACAGCACTTACTTACACAAGAAAATGTTTTAGTTTACAAGCTGTAGTTAAATTATACGCTCAATATGCATAGTGCAAAAATGCACACACCTCATGCAAAGCAATACTGAGAGAAGGGCAGGAAGCATCAAATCTCTACTTTAACTACAAAAATATTCCTTAGAAAAAAATAACATATCAGAAGAGTAAACTACAATGCCACTGGGATTGTCACAGAAGAAAAACAAAAAATTCAAGGCTGCCTTATTTCTTACTGGGAAGCAGGGGAGAAGGTATGGTATAGAAACAGTACAGTAGGAGAATGAGTTTACATGCCACTACAAGGTGATAGAAGACAGCACAGGCAGAGGGGAGACAGAGAAAACAGGAAAGCCATTGGCTTTTCCAGTCCATTTTCTATGGGGCTTTCTCAACAGAAAACAATTTTTTTTAAGTTATGTAAGTTATGTCTTGGTGTTGGTTTGGGTTTTGGGTTTTTTTTAAAACGAGAAAATATTTAGTCAAATAACTTCCTGTAAATAACACAATTTTTTTTTTCTTTTTTTAAAGACAAACCAGAAGAGATCTTCATTCTTGTAGGAACAGACAGACATTTCGCTTCTAGAAATATGCCTGCTTAAACCAAACAGGCAGCAACAGAAACTGATTCTTTCTCCGGATACAGTAAGTATCTGTCAGCAATATCTACAATTTAAGAAAATAAGTTATATAGTTTTTTTTGAATACTTTTCAAAGTTTCCTGAGCAGATTCTTGAGATGCAGCAGGACAGCACTGCAGCTAAATCTGAAAAACTGAATAAATGAAATTTATGCGCTGCACTGAAAAGCTTTTTGGTGCTGAACATCACCATAACTTCTGCATAATAAATTACTTCCTTAATTTGATGCACTTGAACATGCATGCCCAATCTTAGCAACGTTCTAACCTCTGAAATGAAATAGCATTGCCACTCTAATAACAGGCAGCAGGCATTTACTTCCTAATTTTAACAAGACCCTATCGTAAAAAACAAAAAGGTCATCTTCACTTGAAAACTCTGACGCGGAATTTGGGTTCTAGTCCTTCAAAGACATCATAGGTCTGAAATGGCAAGCAAGGAGAAGCCCGTTAGAATTTACTGGCACAGCCCCAAGTGCTGAAGTTCATCTTGCTCTTCAGGTAAAACCCTGCAAACACGTATGAGTTTGCTTAATTTGAGCCATGCGAGCACACCCACCATCTTAAAAAAGGATCTACTCTTCCGTGAAACATTTGGCACACACCAAGCCTTACGGTACAAGCCCTCTGGAACAGGGTCTGTCTTCCTATCTGCATAAAGCTGCTATAATCATGACTGGGTTCTTTGAGCACTACCACAACACAAACAAATAAAATTACACACAAAACTTGCATTAAACAGCATTTAGAGTTGCGAAAGCCTGCATTCATAAATGCGGATATGCCAGGCTTAAGATGGACTGCTTGTCTTAG
Organism: Nestor notabilis; assembly: GCF_000696875.1. NCBI lineage: Eukaryota > Metazoa > Chordata > Aves > Psittaciformes > Psittacidae > Nestor > Nestor notabilis. The sequence continues at coordinate 16,943 of NW_009940372.1, read as the reverse complement.
GACGACACGTATTTTTTCCACTTTCAACTGGAAGAATACCTGCCTCTGTCCCAGCCTGCTAATGGAGCCCAGTGTCATGCTGTTATCTTCCCAGTCCCTGGCTTCTCATCTCAGTCTCATTCCCAGCAAAGTGTGAGTCTCCTTACCCCACGCACCCCAGGCACTCATCAGCTTTTGCAAATAATTGCTCACAGCAAAGTAGTAATGAGTATCCAGGATTAAGCCAAACTCCTGTTTATTCTCCCATATCATGGAAGGAAGCATGTTCTGCTGCAAACAATTCCTTTTGTCCAGCAACTTTATACATAGCTTTTGCTTAAGTGTGGTCCCATACCTTATGGGGCAGATGCTTGCCCTCACTTTCTTTTAATATCCTCTCCTTTTTATTTATTATCCTATCTTATTCTCCCTCCCTGGTCCTGGGGCACCAAGAGAAGGTGTCACAGCCTCCCTAAGCTGCCAGAAAAACCATCTGTGACACCCCGACAGCCATGAGCTCGAGCGTGCTCTGCAAGGTTGGAACATGGAGTGCATTCTGCTGCCCAACTAAAATCCTTTCATTGAGTACATGAGGCAACCAGCCTCTTTTCGGGATATCTTTCCAACAAGTGAGATTTCAATTCAAATGATTGAAGTGTGGCAAAGCTGCTGAAATAGAGGATCCACAATAGGTCACAGTACCTTAATACAGGCAGTGGTGCTGATCTGAGTCATACTGACACCATGGCTGGGTTATTATATGAACATATTTATGTAGATCTGTTCTGAGAATTACCATGTTTTAGAGTATTTAACAATAAACACAACCAAATTCCCAAGTGAGGCTGGAATACACATTTCACAGTTCAGAAAGAACATGCTGGACTATCCAATGTGAATGAAAAGCAATATTTCACAGGATGAAGCAAAACTAATGTAAGGCCAATTGTCTTCTTTTAATCATATGCATCTTTCTACCACACAAAGAAGTCTCCTGAAAGGAGTGCCACAGAGACAGCAGAAATACTTTCAAGTAAGTATCTTGTTAAAATGTTGGCGAGGTCAGCAAATTGGGTGGTTGGTTGAGGTTTGATTTTGGTTTTGGTTTTGAGTTTTTTTGCTTGAGGGTGGCAGAAATTACAGGTCATATTAAATGCCTAATACAATGTCAAAGCATAGATCAGTTCTAATCAAGTGGAAGTCACCATTTAAAAAAAAAAGAGAGAAGGTATGTAAATATTTAACTATTCTATTTCCGACTATTTTCAAGAAACGTTTAAAAGAGAAATACCTAGATAAGGTATGCACAGTATTTTATATTTCTTAAATATCACAACTTTAATGTAATATTAAAAAAACCTACTTTGCCTAAATACTCAGTTATACTGCAGTTGTTCTTTCAATAATGAAGTATGTAACACACCTCAATTTCCCTTTCCCTATTTGCCTTTTAAAATTCCCTAAGTAAAATACTCTTATCTATTAGGTTTATATGGCATATATAAATCAGAAATTCTGCAGAAGAGCTTTTGAACTTGTATTTTCAAAGATCAGTTAAGAAATATGTTGCTCTAAGACCAAAGTCTTATTTATATGAGTTTGTGGCTTAACTGACAAGTACTTTTCTGTGACAAGTAAGGGCAGACAGTTTGTATCTTAAATACCATAATCCAGTTTTCAGCCCATGTAGACGTCTGGAAGGGAACCAGTCAGTGAAGTAAATTATATTATATCCCACTGACAGTCCAAATACAATCCATGAGATTCATTACTCCAACCAAAGACAATGGGAAAAATATGGGAGAAGTGTGGGAGGGTCAGAAATATTTGCAGCTCACAAGATTGCTTAATCAAAGTAAACAGGCTTTTATTTTTAAAAAATACAAATGGCAGTTCATTTTTTGTTTAAATGCAAAGGTGGAATATAAGCAATAGCTTGCCACATTTTTATGTGAGGCCATGGGCTAACTGTTTCTGTTTTACAAGCTGCCAGGAGTTCGACCTCTTTAATTTGCTGGGAGACATGGAAACAGCACCTTGAAAATTATATTTCTTAGCTAGTATGAATATTTTCTCCCTGAATTTTTTTCTCCTGAGTTTGTGTGTATTTATTCACAAGAGATTTTCCAATTCTTAGATAGTGGTCTTTCACACATGACAGACTTCATTGATCTAGAAGCCAAGATGTACAGATAATTGCAGTCAAAGCTGCAATTTAGCCTTTTTAATTCAAAAGTAACATCTGAGAAGGAACATTTCTGCATGAATTAGAATTTGAAGCTAAATGGCACTTTCTTTTCTTTCAGTAACTTCTTTAGCTAACAGCCCAGACTGGACATTTAAACTGGATTTCACCTTTACCCTAAGTTGTTCCATATGAATGACAACCAAGTCATTTAGTTTTCGTTTGGTTGGTTTTTGGTTTTTTTGGTAACAGGAATTATGAATACAATGTCACTCAATCATTACTTTATTCATAATTACTATTTTTAAAAATCAAGTTCATCTACAATTTTCATATACAGAGTATTACTTATACTATGTAAGATGCACAGTCCCTTCTCTCAGTTCCAAATGAGAAACTGAGCAAATGCCATTTTTAGTTCCAATACTTGACTGAATTCCAACGTGAAGGTCACATATTCTAGAGAACAAGAAATTGGAAATGAGGCACTAAATTAGTAGCATTATTTTTTTGTCTTAATTGTTCAGTACTGTACTAACAGTGTTGTATTGGAAGTTACTCATGCTCTTGCATTTTACAAAAATTACTAATAGTTCAAAAATTGTACAAAGAGATAATCTTTCACTAAGCTCTATCTTTTCCCCTGCAAACGCCCATACAGCCATCATTTCAGTTTGGTAGTATCCCTATACATGCACCAGTGAGGAAAATTTCCTTTGTTTTGACTGAAAAGTGGGAAGTCCTCTACTCGATCTATCTTCAGAGCTAGTAACTCCTTTGAAAACACTGGATGCATTGCAGCACTTTCAGGAGTTAAACTGAAATTTATTTCCATAATACACAGAAATGTTCAATTTTTGTGAAAATAGGAGAAACCTCTTTTTAAACTTGGTAGCTACAACTGTAAAAATATTTTAAGTTGATGCATAAGAGAACATGTTTTTATTCCATAGGCTTGTATTATGGGAAGCTTAAACACAGATTATCTCATTCAGTAACTCCCCACTTTACAGTAGTAGCAATTCATTCTAATTGCTTGGGTAGCACACTCAGGAAAAAGAGTATTTTTCCTTTTCACTGAATAATGTTTCATGTTCGGTTAAATGCAGGAAGTTACACCACCATTGGAATGTAATTGTCTGCAACTGCCGAGCTACCTCTTATTCATAGGTTTGTGTTTAGCTAAATATTAAAATGTTAGCCATCCAGCATTACTGCTCAAAATATCTTAACTTCTTACTAGCTAAACTAAAAAGGAGTCTATCCTCTATAATCAAAATTATTTCAAACCATGCATAATCATTTTTCACAGAATTTTCATCCTCCTGTATGGAGCGGATTATAGTAAATGTAATTCACACATGCTGTTTCTTATTCAGAGGAAAACACAGACTAAGGACGTGGAGAATTCCTAGCCAAATCTTCATTCAGATCCAAGATCCACGGACGCCACTGTAATTGAGAGACATTCACAACCAGATATCTGTAGACTTCATTTTTGTTTAAAATAATACGTCTTCTACATGAGTTCCAACTAAAATATTAATGTTATTTAACTTCTAGCAAGCTGCCTTGAGCTGAACTTACAACAGATTACAGTTTCTTGTTTTAATTTTCTTCATAAAAGGACACTGCTTAAAAATGTATACTTATATTCACATGTAGATTATGTAAATGCACTGCTTCTTTGCAGACTACTATAAAATTATGTGTAACTAATAACAATCTTCTTTTGGAATTTAACTTGCCTAGCCATTGACAAAGGAAAATGAACTATTCCTCCCATACCTCGATATCTATAATTTACTATGCAAGTTATTCGAGTTCATCAGGCACAGCCTAAAATTGCCTACTCATACCTCTCAGAAATCCGAAATGGGTAATTAACTGTCAAAGAAGCTTTTTTATTACCTTTAGATTTCAAATAAGTTGAGATTTACTACCACTGTTCTGACATCATGCATTGTATCAAAAAGAATGATTTCAAACTTTTATAATAATAAGAGGAGATACAGGGTTTGAATTACATTAAAATGTGCAAATTAAAAATAATGCCAAGAAATATTAACAGCTGCACAGCTGCACACTGTTTCATATAGGAGAGGAGCATGTAAAACATGCTTATTTTAATTCTTTAAACACTATCAATTTCATATTGTTTACATTTCTAGCCTGTACACCTTAGAAAGAAGAAAAACTGATTAAAGCACCAAAAAAAGTTGATTTCCAAACTGATCTTATTTTTAAATTAACTCAAAAATAACAAAGAACTGCTTCCTCAGCTATTCCAAAATACATACTCATGTGCTGCTTCTCGGCTTCTCGGACACTCCCCCAAACATCTGCAGCTAACTGAAGTCACTTCAGTCCTTTGATTTCTGACTTGAAATATTTATACAAGTATTCACTCAGTTCAGTAACCTTATAACTTTAAACTTCCACTGCTTAGTTATGATTAGGAAATGCCCACAAAGACAATCATATTTTAAAATTATTTCTTCTGTTTAACCTGATTCTGATTTTCCACACATAGAATCTTTTTGACATTTTATTTGCTAATTTTATTTATAATTTCATTTAACCATGACACTTTTTGTATAACCTTTAAGCAACATAAAGCAGTTGAAACTCACGTTCAGATGCAGAAAGAAAGGGGTATCCTTTACACATTGACTTCAGTCCAGTTTCATTTGGCATAAAAGGGAACATGCCTGTCAGAACCCGTAACAAAACCAGCCTAATACCCACATGTAGTGCTTTCATATATTCAGCTTCATATATTTCCAAGAAAATAATATTTACGATAAATCTACTTATTTCAGAAACAATCAACAAACACTTTTTGATTGATTCAGAAACAACGCAACAAATGCGGTACCCTTAAAATAGCACTTAATACTTGGAAGTTTGTAAGAATAAGCTAAAGTGGCATCTAGTTCCATGTGCGGAAAGGGTGAGAATTGGTGAATGATTGAAGGACCAGTAAGTCTACATCTCTGCCTCAGACATTTTTAGAAAATGAAAAATAGGCTGCTTGTGTCTCACAAAAATCTTTTCCTGCTGTAATAAAAAATATATTACCTTTATTTTCAGACTTTTTAGCATTCTGTCTAAGATAGCAGTAGCTGTTACTACACTATAACTTTGGCAAATGTTCCAGCACATGTTTGAATTTGATTTATTAAAAAAATATTTCATAGGTACTTGTTGAGATAAGCTAAATGAAGTCAAGTCACGGCAACTATGTTGCTGAAACACTGAAATTCCAAAAAATTATTGCGAACGAGAAGCAATCTTCCCGATAATTTTATGCTTCAACCACTTCCCTAAAATTTTCTAAATTATCACATTTTACAAATATATAAAAAAAAATATAAAATATATAAATTCACAGTTAAATAATATCTTTGAAAACCAAGCTATACCTTAATGGTTGCTTCTTTATATGGTAATAATCAGTAAGTAACTTTTTTTTCCCCTCAGTGAGCTACAAAGATAAAATTGCAGCTATTAAATTTTTTAGTTTGGATCAATATGGACTCTATTCCTAATCCATCCATGAAGTATATTCTTATTCTTGAGACACAAAAATATCTGGGTTTGCTATGAACTCTCATTTAAATGTATTTATTTTAAATACATGGAAATCATTGGAAATCAGAACTAGCATTTCTGAACAAAACATTACTATTTAACTGAATATCAAAGAATAAAATAGTATTTGAAAGCAAAGAATAAAATAGTACTTGAAAAAATCAGTTTCTGCTTTTGCACCTCTTAAGAGATTTAAGCTGTAAAAATACCTATAGACATAATAAAATAGCTAAAAATGTATTTAAAGTTATTTTTCCACTGTGATCAGCAATTTTAAAAGTGAAAATAAATGACATTATCACGTGACCGGCCAGCATGAGACACGTACCTTTAATATTGATTTGAAATAGCCATTTTCAAGGAACAGTTGAAATAACAGGGGCTAAACGTTCAATGTTTGAAGTAAGTACTGCTAGAAATGGCAAAAAAAAGTGTCAATGGAAATGTAGTCACCACACAGACTCTTCATTTTCCAACATCAATATACTGAAGAGAAGGTCTCAACTTCAATGCTCACATTCAAAAATTATGTTAACTGCACAGAAACCTATGCATTTTAAATTTCTGTATTTGTTAAATTTGTTTTACTTTCTCTGCAGTACATTGCCCAGGCAGGAAAATAAAATTGGTAACCTCTCAGTACTTTAATTTATGATGCCACAATTCAAATCATAGCAAGTAAGATTTCACATAGTCAGCACTGAAGTAAGATCTGCAGACACTAAATGAAACATGTATTTAAGGAGAAAAGGAAAAAAGAGATATCATGCACTAGGTAAACTTTAAAATTAAATTAAAAATACATGCCATTATAAATCAGACTAAAACTATTAATTACAGTGTGTTTGACTATGACACACAGTACCCCATGATTTTTAAATTGCAGCATCTCTGAAGAAATTTGAGTTAACAACAACAGAGTAACTTTCACAAGGAGCCACTACTCTATAGAGAATTAAACTACAAAAGCTCTTTATTCTTCACAGTAGCCTCTTATACTCCAGTGTCATACCTGGTCATTAAATTTATTCTCTCTTTTCCTCCAACAATTTTCTGCCCTCTGATGATTCCACACCAGTAAGATAATATTGCTCCCAATCCATGCCACCGTAGATGTGTAGGACATCCAGTTGTGAAAGGGTACAAGCAGGTTCCAAACCACCTCCTTACCAAATATAAGCATATTTACTTCAAACCCTAGATGTATAAAAACAGCTCTATAAGCAGGTATTACAACGCTAGCTTTCCATAATTTATCCATAAACATGCATGTCACGAAGGGCCAGGTTCTCAACTTGCTACCTACGACTTCCATGCCTGACGGCACCTTGGCCTATCTCAACAGGGCAAAGGCACAGAGCAACTACTAAGACCCTCTGGGGCCTCATACCCATCCTATGGATACAAGGCAAACCCAGGAGATGCTCAGAGGGCTGGAGCACCTCTCCTATGGAGAAAGGGTGAGAAAGCTGGGCTTGTTCAGACTGGAGAAGAAAAGGCTTTGAGAAGACCTTAGAGCAGCTTCCAATACCTAACGGTGCTGACAAGAAACTTAGTTTTGTTGAAAGGAAAATAGGTATTTTTATGATAAAGGTGATGAGATACTGGCAGAGAAGTTGTGGCTGCCCAATCCCTGGAAGTGTTCAAGGCCCAGCCGTACAGGGCTTTGAGTTTTTTTGAGTGTAAGGTGTCCCTGCTCATGGCAGGGGGTTTGGAACTAGGTGATCTTTAAGGTCTCTTCCAATCCAAATCTTTTTATGATTCCATGATAAGATACATCCAGCTGGCCGCAGTCGAGGCTACAACTCCTCCCAGATGCCATGAGTGCCCATCTGAAACAAAGGGCATTATTAACAATATAATCCATACTACATTTAACTTTTGTCTGGAATACAGGGACAGAATTTGAGTCTCTGTCATACTAAACATGCTTGTAAGTAGGAGACAGATGGCAGACAGATGCCCACTTCCTCAGAATAGATATTTTTGAGCATATGTTGAGGAAGTAAAGCTAAGTATGCTGTAAACTATCATACTAAATACAATTACATAATAATTTCACTTGGAAGGGACCTCTGATCATCATTCAGTTAAAAATTTCCACAGAGGGTGGTAAACTATGTAAGTTATATAAAAGACTAGGTAGTCTTCAAAAGCTTAAAGGACTTAACCACTGTCTGAGCCTAAGGTAGATTTCAGTGTCCAAATCTCAACTCAGGCTGATTAAATTTTGCCTAATAAAGAGGTTAATTTTTCATTAATGCAATCCATAAGTTCACATATACTGAAATTTCCATTTTTCTGCCTCGGGCATTCTTTATGAATGCCATTAATGGAAACCTACTTACTTCACAGTCCAGTGTCTTGCCATTGCAAATAAACACCAACTATAAAGCCAGCTGCAATTTGAAATATTCTACCTTCATTTCCAGTAGAGCATAGTAATAATTTGTATATTCCAAAATCCATCTGTCTGTCCCTACTGCAATTCATTTTCCACCTAAACTCCTTAAATTTGTCTTCTGGCTTGTTCTCTTACTCAAAGTTTTCCAAGTGCTGATGAAACCACTGTACATTGCTATCACTTCAAGGCATCAGAAGTATTTAGACCTTTCATCAAAAAATTTTCCAATGTTTTACCCTCAACTTCAAACTTAAATTTTCTTTACTTAACTCACACTAACTATGCTCCTGCAAAAACTTGTCACTCGCTTCCTCCTGATCAACACCTTCTTTCTGTCCTATTCTTTCTCCAGTATTAAACTTTTATCACTTCCTTCTTCCTGGCTGCTCTAGACTCACCATGTCGATGAAGACTCCTACACAAGACCCTTAAATCCTAACAACTGTATTTTTGTGAACAAACACTTTATTTGTATTTTTTAAGGTCGTATAGAGATGATCCAGTAAGACTAAGAAATTGCAATCTCCTGCCCATGGAGTACTACACTTTCCATGAGTGGCAGTCTTACTCAACTACTTTCGTTTTGACAGATGAACTGAATTTTGACAGACTACTGAATTTTTTGCCTATTTGGTCAGCTTGGGCAGTAATATTTCCAAAACAAGGTATGTCTTATTTTTACTGTGAAAGCCACAAACCATAAAGGTACAATACAAACATTAGTGACAAACAGTGAACAGGAAGAAAACAGTAAAAAAAAAAATATAAATCATCTAACACTTAGCACCTCCAGAAGATGTTGCTGCTTCGAGAGAAGAATATGGGTAAACTCAATTATCCTTTGGGATGCATGCTTTTGTCATGCTGAAAATTCAAATACCAAGTTTATCACCTGGTTTGGATAATTTTTGCTAGCTAGCTATTTAAAATGACTACATAAATAATAGTAATAAGTAATAAAAAAGCTGTAAGACAGGATGCTTCACCAAAGTAATGATCTGATATAGAGACTTATCTTAGAACTTATCTGAGAACTGGGTTTGTCCAGGCTTGAGAAAAGAAGGCTAGGAGAGACATTATCACCATGTTCCAGTATTTAAAGGGTGACTACAGACTAGATGGAGACTTCCTTTTTCTAAGGAGTCACACGGAAAAGACAAGGGGTAATGGCCACAAGTTAGTCCTGAGGAGATTTGGGTTGGATACAAGAAGAAAATTTTTCACAGTGAGAACAATCAGCCATTGGAATAATCACCCCAGAGAAGTGGTGGGCTCCCCAGCCTTGGACACTATTAAGGTTCAGCTGGACAGGGTGCTGGGACATCTAGTCTAGGTCATGCTGTGCCTGGAAAAGCTGGACCAGATGATCGTCAAAGTCCCTTCCATTCCGGTATTCTGGTATTCTGATTCTGTAATATTGGCTCCTTTCAAAATTTTATTCTGTGGCTCAAAGCTAACAGGAAAGGATGATTCTCACCTTATCAAAGTGTTTATAAATAAAAACATCTCCATATATGTTAAATCAAAAGCCCTACATTATAGCAAATGAAGAACATCCTACTGTAAAGTGTTTGCAAAAGACAGTATACCTGTCCTCCTTTGAGAAGTGGGTAAGTCAAATATCAAACAAACGAGATGCCGGAGACCATCTATCCCTGGAAGTGTTCAAAAACTGTGTAGATAAGGCCTTAAGTGACACCGTTTAGTGGTGGTCTTGGCAGTCCTGGGACAATGGTTGGACTTGATGATCTTAAAGGTCTTTTACAACCTTGCTTATTCTATGATTCTATGTCCATACTAGTATAGAATAGAGCATGCAGACAAGCCCATGGCTTTTCAGCTTGGTTTTCAGACTACAGATATCTGGGCAGAAAAAACTTAAAATACTAATCTGATCTACTCCTATACTAAATAACAGTGCAATGTTTTTATGAACCCTCATAATCACTTAAAAAGTACGGCTGAAGAAAAGATGCTGCAGAAATACAAATGAAAAACACACTGCTATACCTACTACTTAAGATAATTTGTTCAGTTAAATTTTTCTGTACCATAACAAATTTAAGCAAGCCAAGAGCTTACAAAACTGAAAATTAAGCCTTTATAAACCAGAAAAATGTCAATATAATGAGAGCAATTAACTAAAGAAAGATATTTTAAACACTAAGAGTGTTTTAAAAACTAAGAGTGCAGCATGGCTCATAGTGGCAGCATTCAATCACCCAAGTACAGAGAAGTTTAAAAGGAAGTAACGTATTTTGTACAACAGTCTCAAAACTGTCTGACCACACACAGGCTGTGTGGCAGAACTGGAAAAATATTAAGGAAAACAGTCTAACAGTTTAAACAAACAGAAGTTTATAAAAATGTCTTATTTAAAAAAAAAATCCTAATTTATAATATTTAAGAGTCAAAGATGAAACAGATAGGCATGAAAAAGTGACAGTAATATGAGGGTACATGAACCATTTCTCACTTTTTAATGAAATCGTCACTGAAGGATTGAAACGTTATCATGAAATCTAATTACAAGTTAAATTTAAATCTATAGTTATTATATACATTCTAACTATATGTCAGGTAGATCAGCCTTCAGTATACACTGAAATAGCTCTACATAGTAGTACTATATGTAGAATATAAAAGTTTGAATATGTTACTCAAGATGTCAAAAATAGCCTAAACTTTTTGTTTGTTTGTTTTATTACAGTAACAATCTGAGGATTTAAAGGGATCATAGAATCACAGAATGTGGTGGGTTGGAAAGAATCTTTAAAGCTCATCTAGTTCCACCCCCCTGCCATGGGCAGGGACACCTTTCACTAGACCAGGTTGGTCCCAGACCCTTCCCACCTGGCCTTGAACACTGCCAGGGATGGGGCAGCCACAGCTTCTCTGGGTACCCTGTGCCAGTGCCTTACCACCCTCATCATAAAAAAAAACAAACCAACATCTTCCTTATATCCAATCTAAATCTAACCTGTTTCAATTTGAAACCATTAGCCCTTGTCCAACTGCAACAAGCCCTGTGAAGCTCTGTCATCACCCTTATTATAAGCACTCCAATCCAAAGTACTGGAAGGCCACCATTAAGGTCTCCCCAAAGCCTTCTTTTCCCCCAGGCTCAACAAGCCCAACAATGTCAGCCTGTCTTCATAGGGGAGGTGCTGCAGCCTTCTAAGCCTTCTTTGTGACCTCCTCAGGACTTGCCCCAACAGCTCCAAGTCCTTACGTTGGGGGCCCAGACCCGGATGCAGTACTGCAGGTGGGGTCTCCTGAGAGCAGAGTAGAGGAGAAAAATCACCTCCCTTGACCTGCTCCTTTTGACGCAGCTCAGGACCTGGTTTGCTTCTTGGCAAAGAAGGTACAGTTGTAAGCACAAGCAAGCTGAGAGGCAAACTATATATGGATAGCCCAAAAGGCCCACAACATAAGTTTAAGATAAATCATAATAGGAAACAGCCATAAAAGAGAAGACAGATGGTAGATGGAAATAGTTGGAAAGCAGGCAGATTTATTAATATCAAGGAATAATCACGTCTTGTTACCTGCCTAATTACTATCAGCCATGGCCCCTAGGCATTACAGCTAAGGCAATGAAAGGCATTACAGCTAAGGCAATGAAATAAACCTAATTATCTAAGGAATATGCTTACAAATATCCATGCTCCTCACCTTGAAGTTTTGCTGCTTTCTAGTACTTCAAATGAAATCTTTTCTTTTTTGCTGCAAATCTTGGAACACTTCTCTGTTTCACAAAATACTTCTGTTGCTCCACCTAAATTTCCTTCATTATGTAGAAATAAGGTTCTTTGACATCCATAATTTCACTGACTGTTCTAACTACACTTTTATCTTCTCTCATCTGTGTGGGATACCAAGCTATTACTGGCCAATACGGAGATCAATCTTCATTTCTCCCATGTTGTTAAAATCCACTTATAACGTTAAATAGAAACTTTTATATGACAGTAGAAAACAAATAAAATTGAAGGGCAGCATGAAGATACCGTAGATAAAATTATCTTATACATACTTTGAATAAAGAGGAGCTTTTTAGTAAGCTGTAATTTTAACATACAGTATACATCCCTATTAGAATATATAGTCATATTATTGAGGTATTTTCAATGAAAAAATTAAATACTCAAATTTGGTTGTAGATCTATATGCTGCTATGGAACAAAATACATCCATATTATATACAGGATATTATTTGTTTCCAAAGTATGTTACTATATACGTACAAAACAATTACAGGAAAGTTGGAGTCTACTAATACTTTAACTATAGATATAAACACGATATTTTTTTTTAATAGACTTGTAATTTCAAAGTTAGGACTGCATTAATTTTCTTCTCCAGCTATATACATTTCCTATAACAACTAACTATAGATAAGCAGAGAATTGTACATATATTTTAAGCACTTAAAAATGTGTTTCTAATTTAGAATTGTTTTTTTTCTAATATGTGGAAGTACCTTGTATTACCTGCAATACACATTACAACAGACCAGTAGTACAGTTCTGCTACTACAGACCACATATCATTTTCTTGATTGGCCAAATCCTGCAGGAAGTATGTATAGATATCCTGTCAACATTGTTTCTGTGCTCCTAAGTGTTAAAAGAATTAAACTACAATGAAATAATGCCCTATTTTCCTTAATAAGCGAATGTCCTCAGTAAAAATAGTAGAAGCACAGGTGTTACAGAAGATCTCCAGATCTTGAAAAATAGTACAAGCATTTAGCTTTAAGCCATGAAAGTGCACAAATGTATTGACAATGACCAGCATTTCATTTCTGATGTTTTACAGAAATCAACTTTCTATATTTCATTTCTTATTTGTAGTATCCTTAAGTCTCCCAATGCTGACTTATTTCACTGGCTACAAAAAGCAGCAATTCAAGACTATTAAGTAATGATTTTCACTCGAAGCAGGTATTTATACTCATCTACACTTTGTGGTAAACTTACTGAAAATAAAACCTATTATTTCAGATCACTGAAATGAAGTTTTTGTGTAATTAAATACTTAACCAAAACAATCTCCAGTCTGAGTTGGCCACAGAACTCTCAACTCCTATATGAAAAACTCTGCTTCCAAACCATTTCTGTCATGTAGAGCTACACAGTCAAAAACAAATATCAACACGTAAGTCATCAGCAAGATTAATTTCATGTCTTAAGGAGATGGCCTCTTATGAAAAAATAATCTCTTTGGTATACCTTCTGCGTCTTAAAATTCACCACATACACAACTTGATCAAAGAGGTATTTCCATCAGCAATTGAACAACATACTCATCTATTCAGCATCATAAGGGGAAAAACTAACAACTTGTGGTGTATTATTATCCACTTAAAATAAATTCCAGCCTTGAAACATGCAACAGCATCATAAAAATAAAAGTAGCATTCTTTATTATCTCAAACTACCAAAACGAGCCGAAAGCTTGAAAGTGCTTACAGGGTGGTTTCCAAATATCCTGATGGAGACTATTTACAGGTTAGTTAAGACTTTATTGAATGCCAAAATTTCAGGAATAGGAAAATGTAAATAACTGAAATTTAGCAATGTTTTTTCCAGATAATGACCCAAGAATGGAAATTTTGAATAAGCCTTTAAATAACAACATGCTGATAGGTATAAAATATAATGATCTCTAACAGCCTGTACAAAAGGAATGGAAAAACGTAATCAAGCTATGCTAAATAAAGCCCCCTGATTTAGCAACAGGTTTTACACAGCCTTCAAAGGGAAGCACTGCAAGAAAGGATCTTTTCTTCAGATTTTTTTTCAAATAAGCCATGTCTGGTTAGAAAACAAATAAAATCAAGCCTAAATCAAAGTTTTGCTATAAACTTGTTGCAACTCCTCTACAGAATAGCCACATAATATAAACACTAGAGAGTATCTGACAAGAAGCGATTATCAAAACCATGAATTTTCATTCAAGTATTAAGAACACTAACCATATATGACAAGACGACATCACATCCTTGGAGGAGATTATCATGTATTGGAGGACTGAAGGCATCTAGTTTACTTAAATGTCAATTCCGCATCTTCACTCTTACTTTTCACCTGATATAGAACATCCTAGTCAGTGATGTGCTAAAGATTTAGCAATCACTATTTCTTTCTTTTTTCCCTATCAGAAAGAATTAGGGTCATGGATTCCATTTAGGAGAGAATCTGGGACAGGCTTTGCCAAACCAGACTGTCCTTGCAAAGGAAGGAGTCTGCTGCTTTAGAAGAATTTGCTGTAACCATGCTTGGTGATTACCTAGAGTCCACTGACAAGAAGAGAAAAAAGAACTAAGCACTACCAAAACCAGAATAGGAAATTTTGCACTTACTCTGCTCAAAGCCAGCTAGACATAAACCAGTCATGATTCAGAAAACACTCACCTGCATTGCCACCACTATGAGTCAGGACTAGGATATTATGCCTGATAGAAAGGTGATAGAACTTGACCAGGATTGTACAGCTAATCAGCCACTGACATAGGACAGAAAAAAAGTCTCTTTTTTTGGTCCCACTCTGAAGTTCTAGTTGCTTTATTTATCATACACCAAGTAGGCCAACTGTTGTTACTAGCCCATCTTACAGAAATAACAGCTAAAACCCGTTAACTTTTCAAACCACTCCTCCCACCCAAAGATCAGGAATTTTTATAAACATGATTAAAAGTCATGCTGTATAAGCAGGAAGAGGAGACTTAGAGAAGTAAAGGACTTGCTGCAAGCTACTATTAAAAGTTTAGATAGGTTCAAACTGCAGCTGGATAAACTCATGGAGGAAACATACAGCAAGAGCTACTAAAAACAGACACCTCCAGCTCAGGAAGTCTGAACTACCCATAGCTAGGGGTTAGCAAAAGCATACTGTGGAATTATCCCTATATGTTTCTCCTTTACTCATACTCCTTCCTTAAAATCCACTGTTGGCCAGCACTTGAGATGACACAACAGGTGAAAAGAAGCTTTGGTCTGATCCCAGTATAAAGTTTAACAGTTTTAGTCTGGATGCCTTGTGAATAAAGCTTTAAATTTCTAATCCTACCTTCTAAAGTAGGATTAAAACCTATTATCAAGCTATACTTTTTTTCCTCACAAGGTATTCCTAATAATGATTGGCTATTCCACTCTTGTATTATTGGTCATTTTATGCTATTTAGTGGTATTCCTAAACAGGATTCAGTGTTTTGTTTAGTTTAGTGTACTTAAGCTCATGTATCCTTGTGTTTTGACTTTTCATTTGGTGTTTCCCTAACATTGATCACTTTTTTTTTTTTTTAATAAATGATGGAAAAAACGAAGCTAAGTTTTAAACCAGATTTACATACATTTTCCACATTTGCAGAACATGTATTATTATTAATACAGGTAAAATTTGAAACTGTCGTTAATATAGGTAAACTTTGGAGTTCAGATCTCCATTTCGACTGGACCTTCCAGTTTTCACTGGTCCACTACCCAAATAAACTGAGGGACAGAAGCTGCAGCCCCAGTTAAGATTTTCCTCCCAATGTCCTAGAACATTGAGAGTTTTGAATTACTGCATTACACACCATGACCAAACAATATGTTTAAAACTGAGCACAGAAACAGAGCCTTCCCTTCCCCAAACAAAATTTTCATTTTACATTTATTACTTTACTGAGCATTTGAATGAAGGATCTTGTATGCTATATAAAGAAGAAAAATTGTTAAAGGTGTTTTGGAAGTAGACACAGCACTAGTCAAACCTTATAAAACCAGCATCAAAAACCCTTTTGTACTGTAATCCTATTTGTTAAAATGCTTTTACATTACAGAATCTTCTTATTAAATACATAAAGTTCTCTAAATACCAGTGCCAGTATACTACAGCTTTATCTGACAAATCAGTTTGAAAGCAACACCAGATGCAGCCTAGCTATCAGGACAGACAGTATTATTCAATTGAGATTGAGTATCTTATGGGTTTGACCCAAAGGAAGTGCTCAATTCTTAAGTGTGTTGTAGTTTGCAAACCCAAAAGTTTGTAGATCTAAGAAAACGGTCTTTGAGGATGCATCTGCTAGCTCAAAATACTAAATCTAGGATGAATACAGATATGAGCTTGGAAGGCAGATGCAGAGACTGTAAGAATGAAGACCTTAGGCCCACTGTAGGAGAGGATCAGGTTCGAGACCATCTTAGGAACCTGAATGTGCACAAGTCCATAGGACCTGATGAAATCCAGCCGCAGGTCCTGAAGGAGCTGGTGAATGAAGTTGCTCGGCCACTGTCCATAATATTTGAAAAATCGTGGCAGTCAGGTGAAGTTCCTGATGGCTGGGCGAAGGGTATAATAACCCCCATTTTCAAGAAGGGGAAGGTGGAAGACCCAGTGAACAACAGACCAGTGAGTCTCAGCTCTGTGCCCGGCAAAATCTTGGAGCAAATCCTCCTGGAAAGCATGCTAATGCACATGAAAAACAATGAGCTGGTTGGTGATAGCCAACATGGTTTCACTAAGAGAAAACTGCCTGACCAATTTGGTGGCCTTCTATGATAGGGCTACAGAACTGATGGACAGCGGCAGAGCAGTTGATGTCATTTGCCTGGACTTGTGCAAAGTGTTCAACACTGTCCCACACAACATCCTTGTCTCTAAATTGGAGAGACATCAATTTGATGGATGGACCACTCAGTGGATAAAGAACTGGCTGGATGGCCGCAGACAAAGAGTTGTGGTCAACGGATCAGTGTCCTGTTGGAAAACAGTAATGAGTGGTGTCCCTCA
>NW_009940371.1:13891-32531 GCF_000696875.1 Nestor notabilis | reverse complement strand
TATATATATATATATATATCTTCTAGTCAGCCACAACAAAAAAGATACTGCTAATTATTTCCCAAGTAACTTTGAATAGAAAAACGTATGTGAATAATTCTGGAAGATCATCAGAGCAAAAACTCTAAATTTGGAAGTTGATTGATCTATTTTTAAAGTTCAAGGAGTCTCTAGCAAACTTAAAAAGCAGAACTTTTTCTTGAAGAATCAAAATCAACTTCAGTCTTAAATGAAAACCTGAAAGATTTGGACAAGCATATTTCTATTAGATATACTTGGGAAGGCTGGGGAAGTGTGGAAGAATTCTCTTCTTGAATTTGTTCTGTGTGCTCTTGGTGCTGCTATCTCATGGTGCAGAGCTCATCTGAAGCAGTCACAAGAAAAGCTAGCCATACAGAAAGCTGTAAAATATGCTGATTCAGGGATAATAAACTTCTATTTGGAACATTCAGATTGTAGTAGTATATTAGGCTTCCTTCATTTTTGATGAATTAATTTATATTCAGTCATGCTTCTTGGCAGTATCTTAGTTTCCATGCTCCAAGTCTGATTCTCAGCCTCTGGTGGAGGAGGGATAACACAGGCATGTAGGTAAGCATGCAGATAAGATGCAAATGGCTTTCTGCAAAGAGGAGGACTATCATGCGAGATCTAGAGTGGAAGCAAAAGGTCTTTCTCATTATTATACGTAGCCTGGGAGACATTGCAGGGACCTCGTGAAATTGGGAAAGTAAGCACATATTTTTTTACCCCAAATTATTATGGATGGGCTTGTCCCTACCTACTTCACCTAGGTAAAAATTAAGTTCAATGTGCTTGACTGCGTAAATGTTATCATAGTTATCATTGTCATCTCCTGTTGCTGCAACTCTGGAATGTTCTGGTTTTGGCTTGATGACCTGTTTGTGTCACTTAGACATCTTCGAGGTCCCTTTGCATTTTCAGACTCTTGTGTCCTGGGACAATACTGTAGTTAGTTGATCTGCCTGGTCCTTTGCTTGTAGTCTTTCTAATTGGAGGAGTCTGCATTTAGCTCTGTTCACCATCTTCCAAGTTCAGACACTTCCTTGTCTGATGTACTTTAGGCTTCTTTAGTTAGTGTTTCAGCTAATTTGGCAAGGTTCTGGTTATATGTTTCTTCTAGTTCTGCCCAGGGGTCCATTAGTGTTCCTGTGGTCCAAAGGGTGAAAGTGTCTGAATCCCCAGCACAAAGTAGCTGCATCCAGCAGGGCCAGAGCCCTCTGTGTACATAGGACTGTGGCACAGTGATTCTAAAGAGGTGTGCTTTCTGTAAGGATCAAAATTGTTTATGTCGTCGTCTTGTTCTGAGAGGAAGATATTCTTGATTGCAACATCATTCAATTTTTTTAAGAGGTGACAATCATTGCAGTGTTGACCGAACTGTGTAGTTTTGCTTAATTTTTTACCTCCTCTTTGGGGTTGTTCCCCTCCTTTTTCATTAAAACTGGGAATGGCTTTTGAGGGGAAAGTGTATCATCTCAAACATGAAGCCTTCCCTTAAACCTGTGTTCTTTTCTTATGGACTGCCATTCAGAAAATAAAGCTTTCCTCTCCTCCCCAGTCCAAGGTGTAGCCCAAGTTCATGCTGGCAGGGTGACTGTGGGACAATTAAGAGTTTCTATTCTTGTAAATTTTAAAATGTCAGTGGTGGTGTGCTACACTTCACATGCTTGCCTGTGAGCAGTGGTCTCAACTGATATAGGTGATGAACTCCCATGCTCTTGGCAGCTTGTGTGCTCCCTGGCAAGTATGTGAGCCATCTGAAGTAAATGGATGCAAATTGGCAGGTTACTTCATATAGAGCTGAGGTGCACAAAAGCTGCAATTGCATCATGCTCGGTGTGAGATTCCCTGCTGCTGAAAGTATTTTATGCATGGGGAGAACAAGCAGCTCTGGATCATAACTTGGAGAGATCAGCAAACTGTGGTCTTCAAGTGTATTTGATTGAAAATGAGGAGGAAAAACCCTTAAAACAAAACCACTACCACCCAGAAAACACTCCCAAACAAACCACTGCATGTGGGTTGGCGATGGGTTTGTGGGGATTTTACTTGTAGCTGTGCTATATTTATCTCTGTTTATTGCCATACAGTTGGCGTTGTGAAAAACTGGCATCATGCATACCGAGTTACACAAGCCGTTTTATTCTGAGCCTCTGTTCTTTAATTTAATTTCCCCTGCTTTTTTTTATTAGTAATTGTCATGTACCTGTGAGCAGAGGGGTGGCATATTGTAATATGTGAAGGAAAAGCAATTGCAGTGAAATCAGATGATTGACAGTAAGGGGGGAGTGCAGGGAAGACAGCATGCTTGGCTGCCAACTTGACAAAGCAGGTTATTTCACTGGGTTTTTTTCTTGTGTTTTACTTCATTTTAATTTTGATCCCCTGGTTGGGCTCTGTCTCCAGTTGAAGTGTTCATTATTTATGTAAGGCAGCACTCTTATTTCTTCAAGTTAAATGCTTATAGCCACTTGTATAATTAAAAGGTCTGGGACTGACAGGATTGAAGCAGAAATACAGGTATAGGACTGGATTTGCCATGTGCCATACATTCTCTATACTCTTTGGGAATCATCACACATAACTATTGTGTAAAGAGCACTTCTTCAGAACATTATTTTAAGGTGTTTTGTTTAAGCTGTTTCTCAGGTGCTGAAATGAAATTCATTTTGCCCATTTATCTGTACCACTAAGCCTTTGGAAAGAATGGGGAGAATGTTTTGATTAGCTTTCCTTTAGCCCTGTGCCAGTCTGAACTGATTGTCTGTGATGGTATTGAATGAACCCTGCAGAAGTGGAGGGAAGAAAATTCTTCCTAGTGTTTTGGTTTTTTTTTTTTTTGCAGTGCTAAGAGTGTTGAGCAAACATGCTTGCAGGGATTCAGCAGAGTTTGTAAGTAGTAAGTGTAAAGGTGGTGTTTTGTTTTCTTTTTTTTTTCCAGGCATTAAGTACTGCATAATTGAAACTTTGTTAAATTGTTGAACCAAATTATAGATCCTTCTCAAAAGTAGGGGTCAAGCTTTCTTGGCACAGGCAAACATTTGACACTTCTTTTTATTTAATCCAAACAATCTTTCCTGCCGGCAGCCAAATTGCCCGTGTCATTTCATGCTCTGTGCTGCCAACACATTCTCCCTTCTCTGTAGTACTTGTTATCTCGTATCATACATACTAAGTGGAGTTTTTCTGTGGAATATCAAACCAACTTGACCTGAAGCAAAAAGAATCTTATTGAGTTATTGCAGCTTTCCATACAGAATCATAGAATGGTTTGGTTTGGAAAGACCTTAAGATCATCTGGTTCCAACCCCCCCTGCCCTGGGCAGGGACACCTCGCACTAAACCATGTTCCCCAAGACTCTGTCCAGCCTGTCCTTGAACACTGCCAGGGATGGAGTGTTACCACTTCTTTGCGCAACCTGTTCCAGTGCCTCACCACTCTCATGGTAAAGAACTTCTTCCTTCTATCTAACCCGAACTTCCCCTGTTAAAATTTAAACCCATTCCCCCTTGTCCTACCACTACAGTCCCTGATGAAGAGTCCCTCTCCAGCATCCTTGTAGGCCCCCTTCAGATACTGGAAGGCTGCTATGAGGTCTCCACACAGCCTTCTCTTCTCCAGGCTGAACAGCCCCAACTTTCTCAGCCTGTCTTCATATGGGAGGTGCTTGAGCTCCCCCCTTATCATCTTGAGAATGTGAGGGAGGAGTCATGAACACCTTATGGTAATTGTTAGGACTGGGTGGACATCAAAGGAGAAGATCCACTCTTGCTGCACCAAGGCTAAATTATGGATGTTTCTAATGGGTTGGTAGCTAATTTTGGGAGTGCAGATCTAAACGGAACTTTTTGAATGTGATTTAGGCAAGTGTCTTACTCAAATCTGTGAAAGCGTAAATTGGTGTTAATCACAGAACCAAGTAATTTTAAAGATGCTGGCAGGTCTCCGTGGTGTGCTGAGAAGGCCAGAGCACTTAGCTTTGAAGGTGTGATAGCTCCCACAGGAGCAATGAGTTTCCTTTAGGAGTGTCCTTTCTCTGGGTTTGTAGTTTAAAAGAAGCTCTGTAGTTTGTCTCCTGTGGCTGTGTTAGATGGAGCCTTGTCTTGTGGAGAAAATAAATTAAGTCTTGCTGCTTGGTTCTAGCACAGGTCACAGGAACAGCACTCCAAATTTCCCAGCTTTGCCTTAAATTTTCTATGTCTTCAGGCCAAGATGATTGTCATTATGTGTAACTGATGTTTTTGAGCTTGTTTTCCTGAGAAAATCAACTAATGTAGCTCTTTCAGTCACTGTGTAGCCTCCTCCTTGCCCCAGTGCTTTTTCCTTCTTTCTTTGTCCACATCACTTTTGAGTCTTGACCAGGTTCAGTTGCACAGAAGCAAGTGAAAGTCCTCAAGATGCTCCTTCTGGTGGAGAAAGAACCAAGCATGGTTCAGGCTTCATTTAGTGTCCCTGCTTATGGGCAGCTTGTTTGCTCTGACAGGAACCATCCAGAGCAAAGAGTAGGACTTGAGGACCAGCACAGTTGAGATGGCGAAGACACTTGCTTTCCTTTAACTTCTTACCTGCAGTGGACGTTGAGCTTACGGGTAAGGCAGCATGGGGTGTCCCAAGTACCATTTGTGCCATGGTGAACTGTGGATCCCTTCTGGGGATTTGGTTTGGCCCCTGTTGTTTGCAAGGCTCTCCGCCAGCAATAGATCACAAACTTGGCATGCAGCTCCTTGTCATTACCTCAGCCTTCTCTCTGAAGCCAGTTCTTACCAGGCTTGAAATTGGGGAAGTCGGGAGGAGGAGTCAAAGAGGAGGTGCATCTGGAACCTGAGAGGTCAGCAGGCCTGCAGAACAGGGCACATTGGAGCAGCCACGTGTTTCAAAGCAGTACCATACCAGCAGCTCCAATATGCTTGGCATTTTGCCCCTTCAGAGGGTGCTCAGTTCAGCTGAAGGGCAGGAGGAGGGTTTTAAGAGTAGCTAGCAAAATAGGTAAAGGCTCATATGGCATTTAAGCTTTGCTAGCCATTGCCAAGTTTCCACATGTTTATAACATTGAGTGCCCCTGTAAACAAGATCTCAGCCCACACTCATAGGAGGCCACAGAGGTATCACTTAAAACCCTGTACATGCCTCTGTGCAGCCATGGTAAATGACTTGACCTAATGAGTCTGCAAACTAAACTCTAAATTTCAAGCCTCATTATATGGCTGGCAGGGCTAGGAAATGCTTGTGTGTCTCAAAGCTTCCTGGACAAACTGGTGTCATGTGAAATATTTCCCGTTTCTGAGTTGAGAAGTGAGCTAAAGGCAGCTGAATAAAAGGAAAAGGAGCACAGCCTGAAGATGAAAGGAAAGCAGCCTCTCCTTTTAGCTTAAATAAGTAGGTGTGAAGCTCAGAGGCTGGGGCTTGTTCCATCTTGGTTCACAGGAGGCTTTACTGAAACCTGTGCTGGGCTGGGCTTGGGGTGTTTGGCTTGTTTGAAGTCTCGCAGAGGTTTGGTCACTGATGCAGGTGGAGGTAACCTGCTGGCCAGGTTGGTGCTTGTTGATAAAGGTCATCCCAGTGTGGCAGCAGAGTTCACCCAGAGGTGGCACAGCAGTCACAGTGGGGCATCTCCATCTTCCAGGCAAAAGTCATTGCCTGTTATTCCCAAGCCTCAGTCTCTTAATGGGCTCTTTCCTGATGGGAATGAGGGTCTTTTTCTAACTGCATCTCTGCACACCCCTGACAATGCCCTCAATAGTTACTTATCTGCTTTTCCATCTCTGTTTCACTTCTCTTTTGGGTTGGAGCTCAGCTGTCAATTAAGCCAAGGGGGTCTCCTGCTCCACCTGCTTCACTTAATCTGAAAAAGGATGTTTCGGTGCTTCCAGGAAAGTGTTTTTGAAAATCTCCTGGCACTCATTAGCTCCTTTATCTTCCATAGAAGCTTCCCATGGACTCCTTCCCAACTGAGTTGAAGTTTGCCCATTTAAAATCTATATATGTGTTTGTAATAGATGGTACTGAGGAGGATGCACTTCCAGCTGTCTGAGGGATAAGGAGTAGCAGGCAGGGAGGAGGGGTGGAGAGACATAGAAAAACATCTTCTGTTCAATCACTTACAGGGAACACTTGATCACAGAAAGACATTGTGTGGGAGGGCCAAGATTTCTTGAACTTGTTTCAGTTCTCTGAAGTTGTCTGGAACAGAAAGAATCGGAAAAATGATGGGCTTCATGTGTGCACAAAGACATATTGTTGAATTGTGCTGGAGAAGTCCAGACCAGTGGCCCCCAGGGAACTTTGGGCCATTGCTTTCCTGGTTTGTTGTTTCAGACCTAGATGTATTTGCAGTTAGAGGAAGAGTTTTCAGTTGTGTGTAACACAGAGACTAGGAGAACAAAGGAACCTTTGAATTTTCCATTGCAGTTCTTAAGATTTCTGACAATTCTACTGGGATCTCTCTCCTTCTGGAAAGGAAACCGCATAATTTGTAGAAATCTTTGTATTTCAGGTTTTTACCAATGTGCATTTGGCTTATTCATTTGTCTGAAACTGTCACTTGTCAGAAGGTCAAAACCAGACTGACTTGAATGCAAACATACTGGTTCACTTTTATTTGTTCTTTGGAATAGGCTGAAAAGAGGCTGCTTGTGAGAATATGCAATTTCTTGCTTATCTTTGGACTTCGCCTTAAACATGAGGATGAGAAGAATGTGTTGTGATTGTCAAACCAGGATGAATTTATATGCCTGGCAATAAGACTCTGTGTTGAGAAATGGAATGAATCTGGTTAGGGATATATTTAGAGAGAGGAACTGTAGTGAACCCACATGCAAGTGAATTTAAATTTAATTAAGTGAATTTAAATGCACTTGTCTAATCTCCCTGACTAAAGTATCACCTGCTTTATAAATGCATTTAATTTGTTGGCTTGGTTTTGTGTGCTTTTAGTTGTGTGCTGTCAATTTTTAATTAAGATGTAAGAGCCTACATTTTTTTTTCTTTAATCCAGGTTAAGAGCTTCATACAGAGTTGATATTTCTGAATGTTATTTTTCATGTATCTCCACACATTAGATAGATTCTTGTATCTCCACACAGCACAACTCCCTACTCCCTCCAAATTAATCAAGGAAGAGTTTCTCTAGTGTTAGGAAACCTGGGTAGCTACAGCAGTGATCTGGCCTCCTCTTGCTGTCCGATAGCTGCACAGTGCTTCATCTCAACAGAAATGGCATCAGCAAATTATGCTTACTTACAGTGTGCCAGAATATTAAGGTTGTGGTTTTGTGATTCAGGAAATCTGGATTTAAGGTGATGTTTGTGGGATTAGAGGCACTCTGTGAGCATGTGGGTTGGTAGGTTTAATCAGTACAGTTTCACTCTGAAAATTCTCCTTTGCATGCACGAGAACATATAAGGGCTGTTTCCCCACCCCTCTCAGCAGACCTCGATCTGGTTGGCCACTGCAACTGTGCAGGTCAGGAATTGCTGTTCTACCTACCCTGAAGAATAGTGTCCAAGTCCTAACCAGCACTGGGCTTAGCTGGCTACTGTAAGAGAACTGTGACTATTTCTGAGTACCCAACTGCATTGTTGATGCTTTTTTAAAATTTTATTTTATTTTTAACTTAGTACCAAGACTAAGGCTTTGCTGGCTGAATGAAGCAAGGTCTAAAGCCATTCCTGATGTTTTTTAATATGACTGGTGACAGCCATCGATATCTTTGAGCCAAAAAACCTTCCTGTATCTGTAATGGAAGGACAGACAAAGCAGTTTTAAAATACAAAATCCTTGCATGTCTTATGTCAGTCAAAATGACAAGTAGTAGTTGGTGGGAAAGTGGGGGGGAACTGAAGGAGGCAGTACGCCACATACTACACAAAATTGCAGTGGGTCTGATAGTCGTGCATGAGAGAGTTCCTGCTGCTATCTTCAGATCCCAATTTTGGGATTCTTAAAGTAGGCAAGATGTTTGGTATAGAGATCATCAAAGATTTGGCTGCAGATTTTCTATTCGTGCCTTCAGACAGCAAGGCTGAAACCCTACCTTAAAGTCAGAACTTAAATAATTAAGAGGCTTTTCAAAAGGAAGCAGGTGATCACTGGCTGGTAGTAATTCAAATGTGTTGACTTGTAATTAAATACTGTTTTCACATTCATTTGGCACTATTCCTGGAGAACTGGGTGGGTGCATGCTGTATGTGCACGCATGCTCACTGAAGCAGTTGCAGGGTGCAGCGTACACTTGCTCAGATCCCTGATTAATGGTTGTTTTTCCCTTGTGATTTGTGCCAAACTGCACTTGGATGGAAAATGGAATTAAAAAAGCACCAACGTTGTTTAAACACTAATTATTAGTGAAACAAAAGCTTGTTCAAATGCTCTTCTGCTTGAGAAAAATATGAGTTTATTCTTTAAAGTTACTCAAAGGAAGCATTGTGGCTTTTTTTTTTTTTTCCCCTGGTCAACATGTCTTTCAAGATTTTAGATATTATAGTAGATAACATAGTGGATACCGGAAGGAAAAGAAGACAATGCTTTCTGCATCCTGAAACTTCCCCACTCCCACAGCTTGCTTTCAGTGGCAAGTTCAAAGCCCATAGTAATATGTTAATTTAAGCGAACTTAAATTTATGTACTTTTTTTTTTTTTCTTTTTTGCCATTTGGGGAAAAGTGTTTTTGTCAAAAACTGAGGTAGACCTTCTGCAAACTCTTGTTTCAGAGCATTGGTCAATGGCTTCTGCCAGCTTTCTTTAAAGCTTTGAGAAGCAAATCATTGTTTGCTTGAACACTGTTTTGGATTAATTTAGGTTTAATTTTCTTAAAATTAATTTAATTTACAGTAAACATGCTGTGATTTCAAATACAGAATTTAAAAGATTTGACTAAGAGATTCAAATAGACCTGACTTAATTGTAGCTGTAAAAGTGCAGAAAAGTGTCATTTGGATTTGAAGAGTCTCCCCTCACTCTTTGAACCACCACCCACCAGAGCAGCTCTTACTTTTACTGTTAACCTTTTCTTAAAATAAAAATCTGATACCTGCCATACCTGATCTGCCCCTAGATAAAAAGCAACGCACCTGAATGTGTTCTAGAAAAGAAGACTAGTCCTACATATTGCAATGCAGTATTGGAGACAAAAACTAAGCAGCAGGGGGGTATTTCCAAAAATAAGATGAAGTTTTCTTGGGCTATCTCTGCAATGCACTTAACCTGTCAGCAGGTTAAAGCTGAAGCCTTCCAGAAAGTGCAGGTCATGTAAGAAGGATCATCTCTCTCCCCCTCTCAGGAATGCTTGGGTTGCACTGGGGAAGGGGCAAGCAACAGCAGAAACATGTTTCAATGCATTTGACTTTCTAAATTTATCTTTGTTCCCTGACTCCTGTGGTGTGCAGTAGTTCTTGTATCAGAGACGACAGTGTATTTGGTGTTTGCAGGGAGACCAGCACAAGTCCTCTGTCAGGAATTGGGAATGAGAAAAGTCAGCTGTGTCGGGGCGTGTGTGAGGGAAGGAGAAACAGTGGTTTATGAAAGGATAAGGATGTTTTATTTTTTCTTGAGTTTAAGTTCTCTGAGGGGAACAAAACCCAAGTGGTCTCAGTCTTTTGTTGTTTCTATTTCTTTTCTAACTCTTCCTTGATTTATTTTTTTTAGATTTTTTTTTTTTTTAATTATAATCTTTTTGGTGCTGTCTAAATGAAATTGCAAAATCAAAGGTCACCATAGCACTGTCAGCTTACTTAGGTGTACTTCAAGACTGATGGCTTAAGCCATCATTTAAAAGCATCTCTAACATTGGAATGTAGGTCTATCATGCAGACACGGTTGGAGACCCAAGTGTCCTCAGGTGCTGGAAACAACTTAGCCATAGCTGTAAAAATGGCACAAAGGATTGCAGGTAAGTCTGTGTGGAGCTCTGTTCCATTTAAATATTATAGAAGCAAGAAATGTGTGGGGTGGATGAGATTTAGCAGTGGGAAGGGACTGGGTGCTGGGCTGCTTGGGTTGCAGCTCCCTTTGGAAGAGAAGACTGTGATCTCTGAATAAGGATGCTTCCCTTTGCTCACTCCATGGCTCTGCTCAGTGCCTGGTTTTGGAAATAAGCAGGACTGCACCAGTGAAATAGGCAAATTGTGTGTTTTGGGTAGTGTCTCTGAGGATAACCCTTAGGAAGATAAATGTCTTAATTCCTTCATAGCACCACCTGTGTTCCTTAATTTTTCCCATGCAAAATCATCCTCTGTCTGGTTCCCAAAGAAGAAAATACTCTTTTCCAGACTCTCACTTCTTTAGTCACTTGCCTGCATGTTCATGAGAGACCTGAGAGAGGAAGATCTTACTCTTTGACAGAGCCATCCCAATGCAAAGGAGATTCTGGTCTCTCTCGAAGAGGCTTCTGATGGTGGTCACTGAAGCATTTCAACTGCGTGCAATGCCAGGGCTAGATTTGGGAGAATACAGCATCTAACAGCTAACACAGAAGAAAATGGTAAGAAGGAATGAGCGCAGGTCAGGATGCTTCTTTTGGGAGATTATTTATTAAGACTTAGATCTATACCTTTGGATTTGGAGCAGATTTGGCCTACAGTACTAAGTATGTTTTCTAATATAAGATACGGAAGTCTGCTTTGTTGCCAGCATTATAAATGTACCAAGAAATTATTTCTCTATTGTCTTTCCTTGTTTCATTCCAAAGATATTAAGCCCCTTAGTGTCTCACGGTGTTATGTTTGCTCCAACACAGACATACACATGTGGAGCTCGTACAGCTCTTTGTAGCGAGATTCTTGTGGGATATGTGCTGCAGTCACAGAGAACTTAATGTCTTAGCCACAGCTTTGCTTATTCTAATCCTATATAAAGTGTGTTAGGTTTTGGGCTTTGGGTCTTCATATGCTTTTATTATATAGGCATCAATTTTAATTCAAGCAATATTTGTGGAAAATACCGGTACTACAATATAAAGCCCTTCCATGATCTTTTACTAAGCACTTCATTTAAAAATCTGCTATAACACTTGCAGACATCATTAGTTATCTTAAAGTGTTCTAAAAACAAGACCTACCCATCCCGTTATTATTTGCACGTGTGCTTGGAAATTCAGTGCTTTGGTTGCTCACCTGCCAAGGAGTATGTTGAGGATCACTTGGTATTTCACGTACAGGAATATCTCCCCTGCCATGTCTGTGGGCTCTGCTGGCAAGTGTCATTCCCCAAGGCTGCATGGCCAAGTAACACGGAATCCCCAGTTCCTTCGTGGTAAGGAATGTGACAGTCAGGACTTGGACACATGCTATATGTTACAGAAAGATTGGTGCTTTGAATCTTTCTGGCATAACTTGACAACTTGTTGTTGAAACTGGTAGTGATATGTGGTGTGGCAGGTTTAGCCCAGATCTCTGGCATTTGTTTTGTGCTCTTTAATTAGAGAAAGTGCCTCTGCTGCCAGCATCTTCCCATCCCTGCTCTCCCTGTTTTAATTCCTCCTCTCACTCCCACTGCATCCTCTGTTCTCCACAAAACCTCTATGCCCGGTGTCAAAGCAGCCCCAAGACCTGGGGAAAGGATGAGGGCCTTAAGTGGTCTGACATCGGTACCAATACCCTACAAACTACCATGTTGGAGAGATGCTGTTCGTTGCACCATGAGTGTGCAAGGCTTCTTCCAAGCAACCCATGGTCAGATCCAGCATGTGCAAGGTGCTCTTGAACATGTTTGCTGGAAGGACATCAACCCCCTTGCTGGAGACTGCCAACTTCTGCCTTACTTTTCATCACCTAAAGCATGTGTTAGTTTTGTGTGTGTTTTTATTTCAAACAAACAAAAAATCCTCTTTAACTCTAAAATAGTTTTTTGTTCTTCCTGCAAAAGAATTTGGATGAGGGTAGAAGTTCACTCAAGTGGAAGAAATGTACTCCACTTTCCGGAAAGGGGGATCAAATAGTGTGGGTGTCCCAGCAGCAAATAGAAGCGCTGAGTGCAAGGTGTTAATCACACCCCAGAGAATTTTGCAGTTAGCCGTTTTCAGCCATGTTTTTCAGTATGATATTTTAGTTCTGTCAAATTCATAATGAAGTAATGTCTCAAATACTCCTTATTGCTATCAGCTTTTAAATACCCAAACTTCAGAAAACTTGCTTCAGCTGTTGCAGGGCCCAGCTTGTGAATCTTTCTGAGACTAGATATTTCTAATTAACCTGGTTTTTGGAGAGTGACTGCAATGGATGTCAGTTGTGTTATGATACTTAGTGGGGAACTGAAGCACATGTAGTTTCACCATCTTCTGAAGCTTTATAAATCATTTCCAGTATCCATAGGCCAGTTGTAACTGCCTTGATTGAGACAGAAAAGTCAGGAGATGAAGTACTCTTTTCCCCCCAGCCCACCACCTTTTTGGCAAGACATGAAGGAGAAACCGAGATCTCTTTGTGGTGAAGGACTGCTACAAGCCACGTTCCTACCTAGGTAAATTCCTCATCTCATTTCAGAGCAAGGATTTTTATTTATATTTTCCTACCTTCTTGAGCTGGAGTAAAGCATTGCTGTGGATTTTTACCAAGCTGTTCTACCCTGTCCTGGGAACTGACAGCCCCTAAGCAAGTGAGAAGCAACTGCTTCATATTTTGAGAGTCAGTACTTGTTGTGTTAGGATCCTTTGGTGATACAAGCGAGGTAGTGTAAATATGGATAAATATTAACTGTCTGCATGTGCTATGGCATATGGGCATTTAGTGGTTTATGTGTGAAACCATGGAAGGAAGAGGCTGGAACAGAGAGACCTTCTACTGTTTGGTGTGAAATACTTGTTGGTGTGAGGTATAATCAAGATAAACACATTCTTAGGGTGGCTGGCTGTGTGTAACGTGTGTTTTAGTTAAGGCTTGTCTGTCACACATAGTGATACTTGCAGTGGTACAGTGGTTCCTTTGACATTCAGCATGTTTTGTTGAAGTGGAAATAGTGTGGTCAGTTGATAAGTGGAAACATAACTGAAGTGTCAGCTCTAGGATAACTTGTTTCATGGACTGCAGAAGTGTTTTTAATGTAAAGGTCTCTGCCTGCTGGAAAAACATCCCTTAGCTGCAAATGTTGATTTGCAGACAGTGTGATCATACAGCTCTTTCAATATCAAAGATAATGTCCAAAGCAGTTCTTCTGAAGCTTGTTCTGATGTTGGCCAGTTAAGTGTCCTGTTATCTACTGTTATGTTTTTATCATAAATATTAAATTCACATGTCTTTATTAATGACAATTTCCTGTTCTTTCCTGAAATAAATTGTGCCTTCTATGAATGTTTCTAGGAGGTTAATGAATAATTGACTACTGAGAAAAAGAGAAGATGCTTTTAATAGGCATTTGAATCTGGTGCAATGCTTGAAAACTAATGGGCCTAGAGCTGTAAATGTGGTATAAATAGCCTGGTGTGGATATGCAATATTTAGACACGAAGATGTCTTTATTAGCATCGTAGAACCATAGAATAGTTAAGGTTGGTAAGGACCTTCAATTCCAAACATTGTTACTTATTTTACATACATCTCCAAAGAATCTCAAGTCAATTTCCCAGTGCAGCATAGGCTTTACATATTTAGGGCCTGTACTTGAATGCCGGGCCCCTGTGAAGTTATTCTTGTTTATGTGAGGGAGAACACCAAAAAACAGGTGGTTTTGGTAGGAGGGTTGGTTCCTCAACTTTTTTTTTTCCTTTTTGTTATGCTTGTGCAGGCATTTGTTCACATTCAAAAATTGGCTTTGAATCTTTATCTTCTAGGAAGGAAGTGTGTGCAATGGTTATTAAAATGGAAAATATTTTACAGCTGTTGCTTTTATAGTTGGTTTTATATGTTAGCTACTGATAAGCCAGTAATAAATCAGTGCAAGCCTTGCATACCTACGCTTTTCCTTCTTTACATGGAACTTGGGTATTTTTGCTCCCTACTCTTCTCCATGTGGTGAACTGCCCAGGGAGTTTTCCTGTTTTGAAGAAAGATTTGGAAATAAAGTCGCTACCACACTTTAGATCTTAATCTTCTTTGCTGTTTGCAGATGATTCTTTGCCAGTCAGCCAGGTCAATATTAAAACCAAGTTGTGCTGCCTAAAACCTGGGAGATGCCATCTATCTGTATCATCAGCATTTTCAATTTCTCATATCTGGAGTTCAGAAATAGACTATAAATTGAGTTCCCTGAAAGGGTGGAAAGCCATGAGTTACAAAGCTTAGCCATCTTCTCACCAGCCTGTTATTGAACTGTGCTGCCTTGCTGGGGCTGAGCAAGGGCTGACAATTTGCCCTGTTCCATTTCTGTGCTACCTGTGTTTGTCTTGTCCTTTTGGCAGCTTGCATACCACTGTCAGTCATAGATGAATAAGTTAATGTGGTTAGGCTTGTCCTTGTTTGTTTGATATTTTAGTAGTGCTAGTAGTGGTAAATTTCTGTGTTGTTCTCGATCCCTGCCTCAATTCCACATGCCCTCTAAAAAAAAGTCATAATTTTCTTTTGCTTTGATTTTTGTTTATGCGATTGCACAGAAACACTGTGAGTGATAGCAGCACAGTGATGGAGATGGCAGCCTGACAGTAACTAGCTAGGCAATCCTCAGGCTTTTAAATCTTCAGCCTTTCTGGTATCCATTTGTTTCCATTTCAAAGGTGGCCTGCATTTTAGATGAGTTTATTTTAATCAAATGCATGTGAGTATGTGGATATGTTATTTATAGCCCTATAGTGTCAGATACAAAGTGAGCTGAGCAACAGTTTCTAGCCAGATTCAAAATAAAAACACCTCAGGGTGAAAGTTATACCTGTGGTTTTCCTGGTAGTGGAACTGTTGGAGGTTGGTCATCTGTTGTTGGAATACCCATCCTCTGTATTTACTGGCAATTTCCCTTAGGCGGTGAATGCTGGAAAATTCAATGAGGGAATGAGGGCAGGGGAGTGAGTTTTAGCGTATAACAGAGCACATCTCTGTGCACAGGGAGCTGCTAGTCTCTTGCTGTGTGAAATACAGTGAAATAGTATGGCTCCTTGGCAATTTTTTTCTTCATGAAAAGGGTCATTTTCTGCTTCACCACCAGTGTGCTTGTTCTGTGCAATGGATGCAGGAGGCAGAGCAGGCAAAGTAACAGGACCCTTCACCTCTTAGTACTCTGAGACTTGGATGGTATCTGTGCTCTCACATACCTCTTTGGTGCAACTGTGTACAAAGTTGGGTGATTGCTGTGTCTTGGGCTGTGGGCTGCTCTTCAGCTATGATTGCCAGGGAGAAAGCAATGAGCTGGACTGCTGGGGCTATTTCAGGCTCAGCAGACCCTTGCCTTCAGCACTGGTGGTGGACCCTGCAGGACTTGGTGTCTGGGTGGTGTGAGCAACCCTGCAAGAGCCACGCCAAGGCAGCTGTGGAGCAGAAGTATCATGGAGATGAAGCATTTTGTCTGCTGCAAGAAAAGCTCTCTGTCACTCAGCTGTTTGCAGGGACCTGCAAACAGACCTTCAATCACTGCGAGGGAAAAACCCTTTTTTTCAGTCATTCCCTCACTTTTCTAATTTAGTTGAATGCGTAATCTAGGTGATCCATTTCCTAAGCTTATATATGCAAATAACAATAAAAAGATCTTTTGCTGGTAGCAGGGCACTTAACATCTACTCGAACCAGGAGAAATTTAAAGACAAGAGATACCTGTGGTGCTTGTTCTTCACTCACAGGTATTGTCTATATACCCTGACTGATGGGCATCTTTTTCCATCTTAAAATGAGGACTGCAGAGTCCCACGTTTCTTTCACAGGCAAATTCTGACCTATTCAGCCAAGCCTGTAAATAAGCAGAGGTATCCCAAGGGACATAAAAACTCACAATGACATATCAAAGTGAGCTTTTACTTGCTAAAAAAATTAATGGTGTATTATGCTGGTACATGGACACACGGAGGAGTTGTGACAGTGAGCTTGTGTGCGACAAAGGAATGCAGCACATAACTAGTCTGGCTCATCGTGGTGATTGTAGGGGCTGGGGGTTTTGATGTTTAGAGTTGCTGCAGTCTGTAGGACAACACAGCACCAGATAACTCTATACAAGCACATTCCCTCTGAGGCTCTAGGAGGCTGAGGGCTGCACAGCAGATGTCCAACACCTCGTGCACCTACATGTGGGTCAGGGTTTTGTGTCATCCAGTGTTTATGAACGTCCAGCATTTCCTCTCCTTTGGGGAAGAGCTGGAAAGGAAGCAGTTTATTTAGAAAAGGGTTTTGTTTTGGGTTTGGTGGTTTTTTTTCTATTTACTTCTATTTTTACTCCTGGTCAAGATGACATTCCTCCTTCCACGTGAAACATCTGGCTAAATTATAAATGTTAGGAAGTGGCTGAAGAAATGGCTTAACTGACTTGTTTATCTAGTGGTTTTGTAGAATTTGTCTAAAACAAATTTGATTTGTCTTAAGCTTATCCTGGGGTGAGGTTGGTGTTCTGCAGTGAGGCACACAGTGCTGCAGGAGGACATTTCCCAGTGCAAGCCCCTTTCTTGCCGTGGTTAGCGTGTTCCCCCATCACTCAGAGCCACCTGGAGGAGCCTCAGCGCCCAGTGGCTCCAGCCTGAATTTGGAGTTTTACAGAATTTCCAGCTCTGGCCCTTTTTTTAGATGACAAACCAGTCATTAAACCTTCCCTGCGCCTGGAAGTGTTCAGGAGTTCTTCCAAACCCTTGGTCAAACCTGAAGTGGACAAAAATATTTTCGCTTTAAGACTGCACTTTGAGTAGTCAGAACTAAAAAGAAAAATAAGAAGGATGTTTTTCTTTCTTTAGTTCCTAAATGGCATAGTATGCCCGTTTCTTTTAGATACATGATGAGAGGTGTTTGGTTTGTAACTTGTAGTTTATTTTATTCTTTAGGGCCTGTAGTTCTGAACACTTTTGCTCTATTTATCTTTATAATTCTCTCGTCTTACTCCTCTTCATTTACCTATTTCTTTTTGCCCTTGGCTCAGAATTCCATATACATCCAAATTATATAGCCCTCTGAGCTGTATTCTTTGAGCAAGCATCAGAGTTCAGTGTAATAAATGACTGTTCTCTGGCAGTGTCTTTCATAGCTGAAGGGTTTACAGCTCTTCCAAATGTCTTTAATATTTTCTTTCTTCAAATTTTGATTAGAAACATCACTCAGCAAGACAGAGGAACTGTTTGTGTTCCTTCTGCTTCTGTAAACAAATATAAATAAGAGCACATTAATTTTATTTGTTCAAATTATGTCTGCTTTTTTTCAATAAGAACAGATCTTACAGATTTAGTTATGCTTAGTTCCCATGTAAACTATAATGCCTTTTGGATGTAGCTTTTCAGTTGGTAACTTGGCAAAATCTGGATTTGGGGTACCAGCTGGCTTTACTAATTGTGCTGTGCAACTTGAAAGATGCATTTAAAGCCAGGAATCAGTTCCTTCTTGTTACCACATGTTTTTCAGACAACAACTTGAAGGTTTGTAGTCTGAATGGTCTGGGGAAGGGCTCAACCCCCCTTCCCAAACCTGGAGATGCTCTCCCCTTCAGCCACGTGCCCACAGTAAATGTCTAGTGCTGTTCTGAAGGCAGGGAATGCATGTCATCTTCCATTGGATGTGTGGTTATCTGGGTTGGAAAATAGTAAAGTCTCCGAGACGTTTCTGTGGCACTTGTGGCAGAGAGGACATGTACCCACCATGCACTCAGGTTTACTGCATGCCAGCAGGTACAGGGACCTGCCCTGGGGAGGTGCTGGTGTCTGAGCCTTGGGTGGGGGTGCCACAGACCCCTTGTCACACCAGGAAAGTCAAGATCAGTCACAGAGCCTTTTTTTCTCCTGAGACCAAACATTTTTCTCATGGGTGGAAATCAGTCTTGTTTACAACTTTCCTTTAAGTGATTGAATACAGTTACGAAGGAAATTGGTGTTTGAGCTGAAAACTAAGCTCAGGTTTTGTACCTTTGCAGTTCAGCCCTACCTTTCTTACCTCCTTTGTGGCTCTGCAGAAAGACTCAAAGGAAAATTTGGAAACCGTGACTAGATTACTTCTGTTGCATCAAGCAACAGAGTGATTTGTTCATAGCTCAGTGTAAAATGGAAAATAGATACGATGATCTAGGGGCAATCAGTCTATAGTTAATTCTGCCGTTTGAAACATAGAGTATACTTAGGAATTGGTAAGAAAAGGTTACGTCATTTACCTCCCAAGGGTTGGGTGCAAACATACATCCTCACAATTTTAGCTGTAGCTGTAATATGTACAAGGTTTACTAACATAATCGGGACAAGTGAAATCTGCTTCCGTGAACTGCAGCTGGATTCTTTCCAAGGACCTTGCTTTCCTTTTAACGTTGTGTTATTAATTAGCTCAGCAATTCGTTCTAGTTTTATTTGGAACAAATCAATGAGTGTTGCCATCCTTTGAACTCTTCTGTAAGTAGCAGGAGTTTTCTTGAAAGAACTCTTTCAGTGGAAAAAAGTGAGTGTCCTCTGCAGGAGGATGGCTTCTGCTTGGGGAGATTGGTGTATTCTCAGCCTACTTGCCACCCTCCAAGGAAGAAGGATATTAAGAAATGTGAGCTTTCTCTTTTTCAGTGTTATTGCAAAGCAACAGGAGGTTTTACATCTATTCA
>NW_009940371.1:0-13860 GCF_000696875.1 Nestor notabilis | reverse complement strand
AATATTAAGCTCTTACCACAGTTTTATCAGGATATATTAGTATTTTACCCTTGTAAAAGTACACATTCTTCTTAGCTGTGAGATACTCTTGAACAAACCCACGCATTTTTCAGGGATGATCCTGGGAAAACTTTGAATCCCAGTGGATGTGCTTGGGTGGTCTGGGTTGGTGTTTGGTATTGGGTAAGAACACTCTTAGCACAGTGATTTACATAGAAATACGAGGTGCTGGAG
Source organism: Nestor notabilis (assembly GCF_000696875.1). Taxonomy (NCBI): domain Eukaryota; kingdom Metazoa; phylum Chordata; class Aves; order Psittaciformes; family Psittacidae; genus Nestor; species Nestor notabilis. Next base: position 13,626 of record NW_009940371.1, on the reverse strand, counting down.
GCATTGTAATGCTGGTTGCCCTTTTATTGTTCTTCACCCTCAAGTCAGATTTAGCAACTCAAGGAATTCTGGTATTTTAGAGGATAAAGTTTTCAAAGATGGTATTTGTAAAGACAGCAAGGAAGAAATTTAAGGAATTTCTTAAAGCTTAAGCTTTGGCAATTATGAGATCATTTTAATTATGCATGTAACAGCAGCATGTGAGGGACATTCCACTGCGCTTACCTCTGTGCATGCAACTACAGGTGCTGCCCTCCTGCATTAACCTTGGCTTGAAATACAGATGTGCCTGAAGTGGGCTGGAAAGTGAATACTCCTTCCCCAGCAAGTTTTCTGCTTTCTTACTGAGTTCAGTGAATTATACTGTTTACTGTTTTGTTGCCCACAAACTAGCCTTCGAAAATAAAACCTCATTGGGAAATGGAAGCAGAAAAATGATACCTGTACTACTTCTAACTGTACACTGGCTGTTTTTGTACCAGGAGGAGTTTTCTTACCACCTATATACTACCACAGCCTCATTTATGTTTTTGTACCATCACAGATTTAAAATTAAAGGGGACTGGACCGGGGGCTGTACTCCTTGTGCCGATTCTGGCACAATGGTTGTGCACACTGTTTGGCGTGATTTTCTCTCATTGCGTGGTGTTCCCATTCTGTCTGCCTGCCTTTGCCTTCCCCAGACCTATGTTAGGCTTGACGCTGAATCTTGAAGACAAAGGACAATAATTGTGTAAGTTACCCCTTAGTGTGGGTGGCACTCCTTTCTCCAGTGAATGTATGTGTTGCTAAAAGCACCCAGAATAAAGTGGCTTATTGGCTCTGAATCTCCCCAGTTCCCTTTCACAGCATTCATGAAACTTCTATCCAGTGTGCCTGGCATAAATAAATCCTTAAAACCAAGCATGTACTGAAGGCCAAATGTGTTACACCCTTTCACAAAGATGGTTACTAATTGCTTTTGATTAAATCGCCCACATTTCCAATGGCCCCTAGTGCATACTTTCAGCCAGCACCGTGGTATTGCAGGCTTTCCCCAGTGCTGGTGATGCCACCTGAGCAATTCATGTCCTCTGAAATGGCATGGGTTTATTCAGGGCATCACTCAAACTTCCAGTGATTGCTTTTGACATCAAAGGGGGGTCAGGGAGGGGAAAGGAAATAGGGGCTCTTGCCTTTAGAGATATATGTATATGCATACACACATCCACACATTTACCCGTATGTGTGTGTGTGTTTACAACTGTATTTATGAGTGTAATAACCAACCACCCACATGTTTGCTTAGACTCTGGGTATGCAAGCGTTTGGAGGGCTTGTTATTAACACAAGCTAAAGGAGCAAGGTGTGGAAAGTATCTTGGGGTTGTGCCTCTTCTGAAGCACTCTGGTGTGCAGTGATTCAGACAAGCCATCCTCCTCCATCTGAAAGAGGGCAAGCAGTGCTTTATTGAGACCTAAGGAGCACCAAGGACATTTCTTGGCCCTCTGTTTAAAGGTTTCCTCTGTGCTTGTCTTTTCTGCTTGATAAGCTAGGCTGCAGACAGCTCAAGACTCCCAGGTCAAATTCTTGTTAGCAATATGCAGTTTTGCTAGGAATATGCCCAAATCCAGGCCTCTGTGCATTTATTCATTTGTCCAGCAGCATGATGGTAATAGTAAAACTCTCCTGTTTGGAGGAGCATCTCATGTGGGGTCAGTGCTTGGGGAGAGAGGGGCTGCCCTGCTGCCTCAGCAAGCTGGGAAATGTTTAATAAACCTGAAAGGTATTAGGCTGTTACTTCTTTGCTCTTGTCTTTTTGAGGACCACTATCCATCTGGAGGTTGCAAACTGGGATTTAGAAACAGCTGCTGCTGGAATATTATTTGCCACTTGGTTAATTAAGAGACTGCCATGCAGATCTGTGGCTATTGAGTTTCTTCTCTGTTCTTTTCTTAGGTGGCTACAATATTGTTAAAAAATTACTAACAAATACAGATGCAGAACCCTTTAATCTGAAGCTTCAAAGAAAATGAGCTCTTCTGATAACTCTTACACCAGTTTTTTGTTTCAGCTGCTCTCATTCATTCCTGTCAAAAAAGATGCCAGTTGTGATTCAGATCCTGCCAAGAAAAAAAGGGCCAGCTGTTGTAAACAGCAGAGGTGTTCAATTTGCAAAATATTCCTGTGATCAGCTGTGCATTTCCTTTAAAGCAAGCCACCTTTTTAGAACAAGGAAGAATCAGATATATTTCTATGAAATCTTAGTTTTATGCCAAAATAAACAAATTCAAGGCCAGGCTGGATGGGGCTTTGAACAACCTAGTCTAGTAGAAGGTGTCTTGTCCATGGCAGGGAGGCTGAAACTAGATGATCTTTGAGGTCCCTTCCAACACAAACTGTTCTGTGATTCTGTGAAATAGTGATGTGGGTTTGGAGAGTCTCTTAATGGGGGTAAGAAGTTATAGACTGAAGGTGGAAGAGAGTTTGTTTGGGTTTTTTTTTTTTTTTTTTTTTTTTTAGATAGCAGTTAACATATATGAAGATGTATATGAAGATGTATGTCATGGAAAAGCTTTTTAATCCCTTTTTAATTGCATTTTAATTAAGTCATCTTTATTCTGAAATGAGTGTGCTCTGTATCTACCAGTTTCTTATGCTCTTTGTCACTGCTGTTTAGGTTTCCAGGGGCATCCTCCTGGTTTTGTTTCATAATGCTGTTATTCACATATACAAACTGTCATCAAAAATTAGTGTTGGCTGGGAGCTCCTTGTGGCAGTAGTGGAGATGCTGCTGCTTTCCCCTGGAAGTAGGATAGATGGCAACTGCAGTACCACAAATGTGATTTAACATTTCTTTGGTTTTATTACTTCATGAATGGCAAGCAGCACAGTATGTTAGAGGTTTCATATGCCATCAGCTGTCTGTTTCGTGGGATGTTGTTTGTCTTGTGCAATGTAAAACTCGGCAAATGCAGATGCTGTGGGGTGAACAGAGGAACAAAGTGTGCCCCCTCTTCTGTTTCTGTTGCTCCCTGGGAGCCAGCCTGGATCCAGACCATAATTGCAGGCACCACTACATCCCATGCAGATGCAGTGGTTGGGCAGCCCCTGCTCCAGGCGTCCTGTGTCTGGAGGAGCCAAGCTTGCCCTTACCCTGCCATGTCACTGCTGTGAGCAGGCCTGGTCCTGGCAAGGGGCCCTTTGGTTGCCAGCTCCTGCAGCTGTGTTCATGGGGGGTAAGTGAACATTCTGCATCAGACTTGGGTTGTCTCTTTGTCTGTGGTCCAAACCCTTCACCTGTGGGTAGCTACAGACTGACGGCAGCTCGGGGGAGTGCTCCTGAATTACCCTGACATAGCTGACCAATACTAGGCCTGAAATTGGGTTGGAATGTTACTCATCTGTGCCTTAAAGCAGTCAGACATGTGGAAAGTAAAGAGAGGAAATGTTTCACTTTATGTTTTGGTTAGATTCTGGATGAAAGGTGAAACAGTATTTACTTTTTCCAAGCTAAGCCTTACTATGCACCTTGTAGTGTTTGCAGCAGCAGCAGTTCACTAGTGTATCTAAATAAGGTAGTTTGCCTAGCATCAGTTTTAGCACTATCCTGATACTTGAATACAATATGAACAGCTGATCTAGTTTTGGTAAGAAAGATATCTATTCTGATGAGATATCTACCTATCTGAAAGGTCCATCCAGTAGATGGGATATCTATCCAGGTCAGAAGAGCACCGCTGCACATCTGGTGAGATGTCACGCTGGCTGCCTGCCCTGGAGTCAACCCAAAGGCTCCGTCAGCTCGGGTTGTGTCAGTGCATGCATGACTGATTTGACACACATTAGAAGTGTTAATTAGATATAAATGGTGGGCTAGCATGTGTGCAAAACCTATGATGTGTAAAAGAAGTACCTTTGAAGGAGCACCCATGTCACTTCATAGATGTATTTTTAGAGTAACTTTTGTCCTGCTGTGCTGTTAGGGAAAAATAATCCCATTTTTCTTCTTCAAACATTGGAGGTTCAGTCTATTACTGCTCTTTTTGCCTGGCAGAGGATTGGATTTCTTCAGAGAATAAATTAGATTTTTCCTTCCCTTCCACTCTGTCTCTGTTTATATCAATTTGCGGTTGTCTGTGCACTGCGGTGAGCATGATAACCTTTCCTTCCACGCACTGCTTCGTTTGCTCTTCTCTAATAAACTGTATTTACATGTGGTGCTTCGTCTCTCACTTCTGGTGACAGCAGAGACAATTAAGAAAATGTACTCTCTGTCCAGACTCACCCAGGAAGGAGCAAGTGAGGGCTTACCCTGGGCCATTTCAGCCTGTGCTGAACCAGAAGTGTGCTAATTGGTGTAAGAAGTGTGCATAGCCCATGGGTAGGGCTTGCAGCTCTTGCAGGTTTGTGTCTAGTAACCAGCTGGAAATTTGGGTATATAAGCAGATATGCTGGATTTTATTTATATGCTTCTTCCCCTAGCAGCCAGCTGCAAACTTAAAGGCTTGTCTGGGAGTTACTAAGTTTTTGCTGAATTTTATCTGGTCAGCTAGCCACAAGTGAGCTTGGGGGCTGTGTTATTCTAGGAATAGCCAATGAGATGATCTGTTTACAGCAGAGGGCAAATCCCATGGAGACCGTTGGAGGAAGAAGAGGTCCTTGAGGTTTGAGAGAGGTTGGTGGGAATTAGGAAATACAACAGCAGCAAGGATAGGGTCGCCTCCCAGCAGACTTCAAGATTGCTGTGACGGAGGTGGCGAAGCTCATCATGCCAAAAGGGTCAGCTCAGGGAGCACGGTGGTGGTGGGACATGCTTGAAGTGCTGCACAGCTTGGAAAACTAAGTGCTCTGAGATGTTTTTTCTTTCCTTTTGTGCTCTGTTGAAAAGGAGAGTCCAAATGCAAAATCCCGTCTTAGTGTCCCAGCTTGCACATTACTCTTGACTGAGCTAAACAGCCACTGGGGCAGAGAGGCAAACACAACCCCAGTGCTTTAGGTTGCATACCACTACTGGGAATTTCTGGTGTCCTGCATTTTACACTTCAGACTGTATTGTCTGAGCTTTCTTCTGCTTACCTCATAGTATGGGTCTGGTTCATCTAAGTCTGATTGGTTTTCTCCCTTTTGGGTTAAGGGAACATCTGGAGGGGTCCTTAAAAGGATGGAATTAAGAGTGTTGGGAAATATGGGGGAACTGTCAAAAATCATTCTGTTTTATTTTGGTTTTTTTAATATAGTGTGAAACCGTGAATGTGAATCTAGAATCAGACTGTCTCCTCAGGGATTTTTTCAGTGAGAATGCTGTTGCCCAGATTTGTGCTTTGTCCTGGCCATTTTCTCCAAGGGATACTCCTATATAATTACAGTCTTGGTGGTTCATTGACTAAAACTGGGTGGCAAGAGAAAACTGCAAAGGCACAAAAGCAGCTAGCTTGTGGTTTCTGATGGAGCTAGCACTTGGACTGCAGTGCAAGAATTGCTTTGTGTTTTGGGACTGGAGGCGGGTGAGTGAATGCTAGAGTTGTTCAGGCAGTGTAATTTAACCTCTTTTTCCTCTTGATATATTATTTGCAAATGACTTTTTTTTTTTCTTTAAACAAAAGTATTTGCTGTTCATCCTTGTGCAAATATCCTGTGAAAACAAATGTCAGCCTTTGAAGACAAACGAGGGTTTCTGGAAACTGAAACAGATGATACATTACCAGTGCGCAAGCGTAAGGCCAAGTGAGAAAGGATGGGATGCGGCCTTTAGCCCTCTCATGGCTATGACAGCTCACCGGGTGGGGTCTGGAGGAGGTGAAGCTACACAGGGCCATGCTCTTTGCTAACATGAGCTGATGTTAACCCAGTGTTATTGTACTCCTCCCTGGTCTCATGTCAGCATGTCCCATCTCCTATAGACATCTACCTACAGCCTGTCTCCAGAAACATCTTCCTTTCTGCTCTGCTTCCTGGGTTCTTCCAGGAGTACCTATTTCCACATGAGGCAGTGTAAATGACATGCACTGGTTCACTAATAATAATAAGAGAAATAACAAGGGGAGAGGACACAACTGCTCACCACCCACCGACCGATACCCAGCCTGACCCGAGCAGCGATCTGGGCCTTCTGGCTAATTCCCCCCAGTTTATATACTGGGCATGACGTGCTGTGGTATGGAATAGCCCTTTGGCCAGTTTGGGTCAGGTGTCCTGTCTCTGCTTCCTCCCGGCTTCCCCTCCTCCCTGGCAGAGCATGAGACTGAGAAAGTCCTTGGCTGGAGTAAACATTCCTGAGCAACAACTAAAAACATCGGTGTTACCAGCGTTGTTCCCAGACTGAATGTCCAGAAACACAGCTCTGCACCAGCTACTAAGAAGGAGAAAAAATGACTGCTGTAGCTGAACCCAGGACAGATTTCTAAAGAACTTGGTAAGAGATCTTACAGGACAAAGTGTGTGTGTCTGTGTCCCGAAGTCTCTAAGTAGGCAGATTTGCACCACCACACTCCTCCTCTCATGGATTTCATTCATGCATGCTCTCACACCCATGCATTCTCAGATACCAAGGTGTGTGTCTGCGTAGTCTGGCCAGGATCACTTGTGTGACACCCAGGACAAGGCAGTGACTGCTGCATCCTCATCACATCCCTGAGGATGTTCTTTGCAGGTAACAACGAACCATTTTGGGGTTGCTTTTCATACCCTTCAGGTGTTGATGCTTACAATTTTTTCTTTATTCTTTTCTCTCACCCCTTGTAATTCTCAAGCAAACTTAATGAATTTCAGTTCTTTCTTTTCTTCCCCCACTAGTATTGATATTTTATGACACCAGTCCTGTTCTTCATCTTCGTGATACTTTATCTGTAGGTCAGATTGTTCTTCCTCTTGTTATTTTAATGAAATCATGTGTGGGTAGATAAGGTGCAATTGACATAATGGGCATGTGCCATTCCTTTAACTCATGCTTTGCATGTCCTTCTGGTGCCTGCTTGCTCTCACACATACATACGCTCGTACACACACACTCTTTTACTTTGTCTTTGTTCATCACCAGTTTTAATACTTTGGATACAAATAACTGCATGCAGATTTATGGAGTAATGTGTCTGGCCCCAGTACTGTTCCTTCCATGCCAGAATGTGTTTCTGTGCATTAGTAGTGAGGTTACTTTGGCTCCATCAAGCAGGTCCCAGAAATGCTTGAATCCCTTGTAAGAAGGGGCATAGTTCATGCCAGCTTTCCCTGTGTCCGATTTGCAGACTGTAAGGCTACTGAACATTGATTTAGTCATTTCTGTAGTGGAAGGACATATAGGATAGTGTCCCAGAAGAGGATTTCTGTGTGGTGTTTCCACATTTCCCAGCCACGGGTATATGCTGTGCAATGAGCCTTGTGTGTTCAGTGTCTTGTGTTTGTGGTGCCTGTGGGGCTCAGGTTGGCAACATATGTGTGGTAACACAGTTGCCTTCAGGTTGGGTCATACTTACAGTGTCTGGAGCAGTTCTGCCACAGGGGTTGCCCAGGCCCAGCTTCTGTGCTTGTGATGTCCAGTGCTGCTGGGTGTCCACTGATGGCACGAAAATCTGTCCCACGTGTCCTGGGAGGCATGTCTGATTTCAGTGCCCAAGTACTGCAGGACTGCTTTGTGTACAGGTGTCAACTTGCCCTTATGATTGCTTGCCTAGGACTTATGGAAATTAGGCATCAAAGTTGGATGTGCTGTGCAGAATAGAAATGCTGGGCAAGGAAGCAAAATCCTTTCCATGCCTGTCTCCTTGCCCACACAAAAAAATTGTCCAAGTAGAAAAAACAAATGTATCCTGGAGTTTTTGTACTGATGGTAACTTCCATGATTTGTGTGTATGACAAGGGATTGCTCCATGTTCCAGAGAGTAGTTGAGGTGGAAACCTTTTCAGTCAGTGGGGAGCTGGAGCTTTCTTACTGTGATTTTGCCACAAGTGGATGACTCTGATCTCTGTCTAGTAGTGATTTGGTCTGAGTTGGTAATTTATCATGTGAACTAGGGGGAAATTGTTGCAGCCTCAGAGGCCTTGTGTCTGGGTGAATCGCAGCACCAGTGGGAGCATCAGCAGGGTGCAGGCATTCGCCTTTTCTGGTGCTGGGGCAGAGGTGGGAAAAGGCTTGACTGAAAGATGTGTGCTAAAAATGGCAATGCTGAATCTTTTATCATCTTAAATTGATGCCAGAGATATTGGAAAGTCAGTAGGCTGTCCTAATACGTAGAACATTTCAACAGAGATGTGATATTTCATATACGCGGAGAGCCTGCTCATGTCACTTGAAAGTCATGCTCACCCAGCTACAAGGATTATTATTTTTTTGTCTTCTTCAGCTTTTTGAGAGAAAAGGGCAAAAATTAATCATACGCATGTGATACTCCAGAGGGGGGAAAAAATAGATGCTAAACAATCTCTGAAGTTATTTTGTTTCTATATAATGGATAACTGCTGCATATGGAGTTATGTACTCTGCACCTGTGACATAATAAAATACAATTTTATTATTTGTACCTCTTTCTAACTTCATATAAAAGTTGTTCTCTTGGGTTTTTTTGTGGTTTTTTTTTTTTTTTTTTATCTGATACTAAACTAAGTAATGCAATTGAAAGGCTGAAGCCTTACGTATCTAATGCAGACTTCCCGTTCCTATAGCAACAAAACTTGTCCTGGTACTTAATGAAGGACTATTGGAGTGTGAGTAACTGTGACTTCAAGGTTTGGAAAAACAAACAGAACAGCTTTATATTTGAAGATTAAAGAAATAAAGTGGAAGTGACCTCTTTGCATAGCATTTAAAATATCACCTAGGCTTGGGGTACTTCATTAGTAAGAATAAAACCATATTAATGTCATAAAGAGCTCTGTTTTAATCTAGTTTTCCTAATTAAAATGTAAAAGCCTTTTGTAGCAAGTGAGAGTCTTTGAGGGTGTCTCCACTGCCTTTCTTCTCCAAAGCTGCTGTGTTTCTGGTTAAGCTAATGTAAATTGGGATTGCCTTGCAACAGGTACATTTTTCATATGTGTTGGCAAAAATCCCTTCATAGTATTTGTCACTGGCTGAAAAGAAAGGGAGAGGGGAAAATGTGTGATGTTTATTCCTACATTTGATCTACAAGCTAGTTCCTGGTCATCTAGTTTAAATCTGTGTCACAGTGACAAATGCTGAACAAGCTATGGATGAGAAAGTGAATGAAGGAGTAGCTGTCATCTCTTCCTATTATTTTATGGCTTTTCAATTACAATTTTAACAACCATTAAATTCTAATTTAAAACAACTATAGGAAACATCCCAAGGAAAAGCAATAATGCTGACAGCAACATAGCATGAATGTTTACGAGCCTATGTTTCTGTATCAGCATGTCAATAAGTACTACACAACAGGTTATTATACTTAATTATTCATTTGTAGAAGTGAATGTGAGCGAATGGGAAATATGAAATAGGGGGTTCTGTAGCAATCTTACTGGCAAAAAAATGGTTTGAATATATTTCCACAAGGCAGTCCAATTTTTCTGCTATTTCTTCTGTGATTTTTTTTTATGTTATTGTTTATTTTGCAGTTTTTTAAAGCTGCAATTTTGATATATTTGTCTTCATTTCTGAGGACTGAATAACGGTAGCCAGAACTCAGGGTTTAAGGAAACTTTTTATATCTACGGAGCTCACTTGTTACAAGGCAGCTGAGTCAACCAAGGATGCCAGTGATTCTAGTAAATTGCCCCATGGCAAAAGGGAGGATGAGGAACAGGACAGGAGAGGTGGAAGGCTGACTGGTTTGAAAGTTGATCAAGATTAGCTACTGCGAAAACAAAAAGCAAACAGGAAACAGCCCACTCAGCAAAATCTAGCTTGGAAACAGCCAAGTGGTTGCATATTGAACTGTGGGCAGATGGCATCCCATATGATCTGGGAGCCTGTACCCTGCTGAGAGCTGTGCTCTTCTGCCTCCCAGCAAACTGATTGGAAAGTTAGACTGCATCTCAAGAAGTGTGAAAAGGCTCAACCCACAATCTTTGGATTGTGCTTTACCTTTCATTCCCTTTCAAAAACAAGTATCTTGCAGTTTGATAAAATGCTTCTCTAGGCAGAGATTGAAGAAAAGCTGATGATGAGGATACAGCAGATCTGCAGGAGATGTAATAGGTCTATGGAAGTTGCAATGTTTGTGCCACAGCCAGGACTTAATGGGATTCTCTATAGCTGCTGGGGTACTTGAAGCATAAATACAGGATGAAACAAGATTTATGCGGTTGTGCATAACTTTGGTCAAAAGTCTTGAAGGACATTAGATCTCTGAAAGTTTCATAAAGAGTTGCTCTCTGGGTGCCTTCGCTGGAGGGGGACTAATGCGTTTGCTTGTGCTCTGTGTTTCAGGGATAGAGCTCTGTCCTCCTGGACACCGGTTTATGATCACCATGGCGGCAAGCTTCATTGAAATGGCAGGGCAGTTCCTCATGCCAGGGCTGGCTGCCCTCTGCAGGGACTGGCAGGTCCTCCAAGCAGTTATCATCTGTCCTTTCCTGCTAATGCTGCTTTACTGGGTGTAAGTATTTCTTCCTCCTATTCTGACAAAGACAACACGAGCTCCTGATGTTCGACTTGGGAGGTGTTGACTGTTGGGAAGTGTGTGCTCTTTACAAAATGTATGAGTCTTTCCTGTTGTTCTTCCATTCACCTTTTGCAAAGATTGACTGAGTTTATAATTTGGTGTAGCACTCATGTAGGTTACGTGCTGTGACATGGTAGGAACTCAGGAGATGGTCCTTTTTCAACAGAAAGTTGTACTTTGCTATTATTCAGGCTGTCACTTGCCCTTTAAAGATGAAAACAATTCTTGAGAGGATGCATCTCAGCCTAGCTGTTGTCAGACTGTGTCTGCACAGCTACATTTTCCCTTAAAACCTGTATTGTTGTTCTGGGCTGTCACTGTTGGTTTCTTTGGCCAGGGTTAACCAAAGTTAGGTTTAAAATAACATGTGTCAGCTCTTGAACAAGCACATTTGAATGTCTTGTGTGCATGAGGTAGCCAGCCCCAAACTAGACTGCCTGCTTGGTTTTGCCTGAATTAGCCCATGCTGTGCCAAAGCTTGGGTGGCCACTCTGCACTGGGCAGTGGCTTGGGATTGCTTCCACAACAAATCCCCCTCTCCCACTCCTGCTCCTCTCTGGCTGCTGCACCAGCAGCACTGCAGCATTGGTACAGCTACCCTGAGAGAAGTAGAGTGGCTTTTGCCTTGGGGATGGTGCCAGGTCCATCCCTACAAGGACTTTATAAACCTTCCCAGAAAACTTCCTTTATTATTCTGTCTTAATACTGACACTCAGTGGCGGCATAACACGAAAGAGGCTTATGACAGCAGTGTTGTACAAAACCATAACAGTAAGAACACACTAGGTTGTTCATTTTAAAGATAACACTAACAGATAACTAGAGATAAGACTAAATATTTAGTTGCTATACTCTGAGAAAAATGAATGAAAAAGGCCACCACACTGTGCAGGACCAAGTTGTTTGTGTACTGTGGGGGGCCACGCTGCCAGGTGTAATGCCCAGCAAGTTACAACATGTAAAAACTTGTTACAGTATATAAGAATTTTTGTCAGTTACATGTTTTCCTATTAATGCATGAAGGCCTTACAGAGTTTTTCTGTGTTCACAGTGGTAACCCTCAGTGGGGATTTCTTCTCTTATCCTCAAGGTAGGCATGCCACAGCTTGGGCTGAAGGCAAAATGCAACACACAGGAGAAAGTCACAAGTCCTTTGCAAGATAATGTTTTGGTTTGGTTTCCCCCCTCTCCTCCTGTTTTCCAACATATAGCATCTAAACAGTCTCATCTTGTCAGTGTTAATCTTCACAATGAATAACCACAAGTTAACGTGCTGTTCTCCCAAACCTGCCATATGTTATATATGTGCAAACACAAGCAGGTCTGCTCCAAAACCTCCTGCTTGGATGCCTGCCCACTGAAATGCTTTATATCCACCACTGGATAGAACCCAGTATCAAACACATATTTGTGTCCAAAAGGACAGTGCAATAGTATGAAGACACCTGATGAATGCCATAGATGACATGGACAGCAGTCATCCCTCAGCAGTCTTCTGGAGGTGGCACATCTTTCAGGTGGCTGAGTCAACGTCTCATACGTTCCTGTTGAGAGGTTGTCTCTGAGTGACATTGAAAGCAATAGGAAATGCTGACATTTATTTCCTAATCTGCAAGAGCTTTGTGGCTTTTTGGTTGGATGGAACAGGCAGACCAGGCAAGTAGATCCCCAGTATAAAATGTGTGTTACAACAGCTTGGTAAGTAGTGGCAATAGCCAAAGTAACAGGATTTGCGTTGCCCAGGGTTTTTGCATTTACAGAAATGAACTCTGGTTAGGATGCCTGTTTAATTATACTGTCGGTACAGTATGCACTCTTCTCTTAGGCATTTCTTTTCCATCTGTTGCATGTTCTCTAGAAAGTGCTGCCAGTTTATTACCTCTTTCCTTTCCGCCCCTCCCCTCTTCCCCCAGCATTGTGTTGGGGAACAGAGTGTGGACCCTCAGCATATGTTACAGATGAAGGAAGAAAACTGACTTGTAATAAAAGAACTGGAAAATTGCACTGCTCGTTAATTCCCCATCATATACCCAAAGCAGTGAGTTCAATAACAGATGCTGTGATTGCCCCTGTGCTGCCTCCTCCTTACTCTCTTTACTTCCATCTCTCTGCAGAGAGCTGTTTGCCCCTCCTGGCTGGGGCTTAGCCCTCTTTCTCCTATAGATTTGTTCTCTTCCTGACCACATGCACATGAGAAGGCTATAAACGCCTCCTTCATTCTAACCAAAACTGAAGAACGGGGGAGGTGCAACCAGTTCTCTTCTGGTGCTGTTAGGTAGGGTTTAAGTGTTCAAAAATTGTGTAGATGAGGCCTTCAGTGATATGATTTAGTGGTGGTCTTGGCAGTCCTGGGGTAATCATTGGACTTGATAATCTTAAAGGTCTTTTCCAACCAAGTTGATTCCATGGTTTACCCTCACAAGACACAAAGTTGTAATAACTGGGCTTGTTGCCCTGGGGCAGACCTCTAATTGACAAACTACACCCTTTCCATGAGCATGGGTTTGCTCTGTATCTATACAGGATCATGGTTCTCCTTCCACCTACTTGTGGTACCTTCCTGGCCTTTTTCTGTCTATCAAGGATTCTTCTCTGCTGCTAGGATTTCTTGTGCTTAGGATCTTTTTTCCCTCCACCCACCTGTCCCCTGTTCTTTTCTTTGACTGCGAAAGGCTGGTGCTTTCTTTGCTGATGGAGGAAGTAGAAGACTATCAACCAGGTGCCTGCAGTCAGCTCAGCTTGGTGATCTGGGCAGCTGTCCACCCTTGGCAGAAAGCTGTCTTGGCTTCATTCAACTAATATTTAATGCCAGGTGATGAAGCATGAGGTTGTGACCAAATTCCTATGCAGAAGTTCACAGACGCCAGGGGTTTGTTTTTAAGTTTGGGATGGTGTTTCATTCAGCAACAGAAGGTGCAACAGTAGGTGCATATAAATGACCCTTGGCAGCAGGGTCCACACTGTACAAGTGAGCTAAGGCACTTGCACGTAGACGAGGTGGCCAGCATTTCATAGAATCATAGAATAGTTA
>NW_009940370.1:47653-57492 GCF_000696875.1 Nestor notabilis | reverse complement strand
TGGAAGTGACAGCGGAAGCAGCTGTCTGTGTCCAGTTTTAGGACTTGAAACTCCGCTCAGGTCCTGGTGACTTACAAGGGAGTGACCCTGTGTGAGGCACTCGCGTACCGCAGGCTCCAGCCTCGCTGCTCTGTGATGCCCGTGCTGTTACTACTATGATTTAGCAGTAATTTTTCCTGTGGTATTTGGCTTCCTGTGTGCTCGATGCGTTTATGCTTCAAAACAGCAGGCCGGTTTGCTGGTCTCTTCTGAGGGTGTGCCTGATAAGGAAAGCAGCACTTATCTGTGTTGTGCAACCGAAATACAGATTTAGCCTTGTAGATGAACTGTTCATTCTTTTAAACGAACTTTGGGATTATTTGTCACTTCTTTAGAATTCCAATAGTCCAAATAATCTTTAATTTTCTAGTAGTTGAGTGTTTGCTCTGTGTTTCAACTGTGTTAGTGTAATTTGCAATATTTAAACTCTTGGATTTTTGGCCTCGGGCATCATATGGAGATTGATATTTTTAAGCAGATGTTTTTGTTCGTGTTTTCTTGTTTGTGTCTTAACTAAAACCAGCAGTTGCCAAATACATACATACAGTGTGGTTGGCTGTTGCGATGTACTGCTTAACAGGCTCTTACCAAGGGACTAAAATACAAATAGCATCATTTCATGAAAATATATACTTTGTTTGTTTTTATTGCATCTAAGTATTTTCTATCAGGAGCCCCTTAACTTCTGGGGGAATACTGTAATGCTGGTAAAATAGAACCAAAATAAAACCTACAGTTCCTTCCAGTTTGCAGAGTTATTGGGAATCTCTCTCTCTATTTTTTTTTTTTTTTTTTAAATGGGAATGTCGTGTTGTGGTTGAGCCATGCTGTACGTAAACAGTGTGAGGCCCTGGCTGGGGTGTTTTGGTGTAACTGTAGCATACACTGAAGCGTAAACTGGTATTTTTACGTTTATTAACATTCAGTGCTGTATCTTGGAATCTGTTGAATGCCACATGTATTTATGCTTGTTTGTGTTTTCTTGTGTTGAATTTTGTTAGCCATTTGGACTTAAATTCTCCTTTAGGGAAACTGATGGGGGAAGAGGAGGGAATGCTCAAAGATGCAGTGTAATGCTTCTGCCAAGGGTTACATGGTGCTGTTACAGATCCATGAAAAAGTTGGGAGTGTGGCCTGAGAGCTGCCTTTCAATCCTCAAGAGCTGTTTTGGGTCTCAGGACCATCTTTTTGCTCAGTGTCAAGCATTGTGATGTTACCTGAAAGGGGGATGGAGAGAGGAGGTGGCTGGTTTCTTTTCCCAAGTAACAAGTGATAGGTCAAGAGGTAACAACCTCAAGCTGTGCCAGGGAAGGTTTAGACTGGATACTGGGAAAAGTGTCTGCTTTTGACACATACTTACTGGAGATCAGTCTTTGTTTGGACAGGCTTTTCTCCCTCTGTCCTTATGGAAAGGAGTGCATGACAGACCTGTTGTAGGCACACAGTGTGCGTCATGCATGAGTGCTAAACATGCAGCAAATGCCCAGGTTGCACAGAGGGGCAATTACCAACCAGCCAGCCTCCTGGGAACATTAGCCTTCACTAGTTGTCCTGAAAACAATGGACTTCATGAGCTGCCCTGTGCTTGTGTAGTAGGTCTTGTGCTTCTGTGAGAGCTGCACAACTGGATTGTGCGTGGGCCGTGAGGGACTGGGAAAGATAATAGCAGAAAGTGGGCTGCTGGCTTATATAAGCATGCTCTGGAGCCTGCTTGCTTGGTGCACCCAAATCCTGCCTGGTGCCTGCTCTGCAGGTGGGCTGCAGGCTGAGTGGGGTGTCCTGGTGGGCTGCAGGCAGGCAGAGCGTGGCGGTGGTATTATACGCTGGTTTGCTGCTCCCTGAAGTGTGATTTCTTTGGATCTTGTTTCTTCTGGTGAACCTTCTAATGGCATATGGCAGTAGTGTTTGCCTCCTTTATGCTCCTTTTTATATAGAGTAATGGCTTTCTATGGGGGTGGCTTTATTTCTTTTTAAGAAGTATGTATGTGTGTCAAGTTGGCTGATAATCAAAAAGAATGGCCACCTGTAAAAATAGCCTTGAAGAAAGAGCGGTGACCTGTTGTTCTTGGCATTCCCAACTCCAAAGCTTCTCACAAGCACATAGACCACAAGATAGGAGCAACAGCTTGGATAATACTTTGATTTGCCTTTCTTGGAACTTGTTTCAAGTTCCAGAAATAAAGGTTGCATCTTAAACTTAAAAGAACAAAACCTCCTAAATTTTACTATACCTGTGGAAATAGAAAATAAGTTTCTGTTAACTGTAAAAGAAACTTCAATTATTCTGACTGTTGAAAATACTTTTCAAAAGTAGACCTTGAAGATGAAGAAACCTTAGATTTCTAGTGTGTGTTTTAAGAACAATGCTAAACCCAGAGTCTTTATATAGTAAAGAGATTGAACAGATGTCTGTTGTATATGAGTTATGGGAGTTGTAGGCCTCATGGATGAGCACATGACTGCATTGTGCTCATGGTTACAGCTTCTCAGTCAGCTAGCAGCAGTAGTTTCTCACATCTGTAGACTAAATGTTGTCTTTTTGTTTGTAGATATGGCTCGTGGACAGCAGAAGATTCAGTCGCAGCAGAAAAATGCCAAAAAGCAAGCTGAGCAGAAAAAGAAACAAGGACATGATCAGAAGGCTGCAGCCAAGGCTGCCTTGATATATACCTGCACTGTCTGTAGGGTAAGAGGAACCAAATATTACTGTAGGCAGGTCTGTGTTCCAGCCTAGAGCAGAATTTTTAGACGATTATATAGTGGAAACTCAAACACTTTTCAAGTGGCTGTCTAGCTCACTGCTGGAAGCATTTGCATGTTATGTGACTTGCTTAAAGATTACTCAGCTGTATTGATAATTGAGATAGGAGAAAATGTGAGAGGTTACGTACAAATCTGGTTTGGGTGGTTATCTTGCCTTTCGGATTGCATGTGCTGTTAGTATGAGGTATAAAATGTAAAAAGTGTGAGATCACTTCCTGTTTAATCTCCAAATGGGAATGTCTCTTCTTTGTGATGGAATTGGCCTGACTTAGAATCACTGTTCATGTAGAGAGGAAAAGTGGTGGTGCCAAAAGCTTTAGTGTAAGTTTGATATGCAGTAACTTCTAGTAGAATAAATGACTTGACAAGAGAACACAAATGTTAGCGCTAATCAGATTATACTCTGGCTGGTTTTCCTGAATGTTCTTGGTTTGGAGCTGAAGGGTAAACTTGCCATTTTCACATAAATGGTTGGTCTCGGAATAGATTTGTCACTCTGAATGTCTTAAATAAGATTCCGGTGTAAGGGCTGCTCACTTGAGTACTTCTAACCAGTTCCTCCTCTTGTGAAATCAGTCTTTGGCAGCAGTCACTTTGGCCATGCTAAAACAGTGTGATAGTAGTGCTTAAAAGCACCTCTGAAAATCTGAGGTTAAATAGTCTCAAGCTGTAGCTGAATTACTGGTACTTCTGTCAGTAGAGCAGTGTCATTGAGGAGACGGCTTGCTTCAGGAAAAAGAAAACAAAATGGGGAGGGGGGAACAGGTTTTGTAGTATTTTTTAACTCTTGTACTGTGCGTAAAGTTAAATTTCTCTCTTTAATCAGACACAAATGCCGGATCCCAAGACCTTCAAACAGCACTTTGAAAGCAAGCATCCTAAGACTCCACTTCCTCCAGAGTTGGCTGATGTTCAGGCATAAGGTTGTCTACAGGTCATTACCTTCATTTTTAAGTGATTGTCTGAGAATTAGAAATTATGAATATTTTTTTTACCAGCAGCTGGGACTTAAAACTCATTTTATTTCCTTCAGTATGAAAATTAACTGTAAGTTGAAGTTATGCCCCTGAACTGTTAAACAGGGGAAGCAAGCTAATACTTACCTAGGCGGAATGGCTGTGGCGCTTTACTGTGCGTGGAGGTTGTTTTAAAAGGGATTAATGTTATTTCAAATGGTCATCCTTAGAGTTGTAGGAATACTCCTTATTATTTAGTTCTTGCTTTGAAATGTCAGTTTTGCTTTGAACAGAACACATCATAAATGCAATCTGTCTGTGGCTGCAAAACATGTAATGGAAATAGTTGTTTAGAATATTTCCAACAATTGAGCCTTTTTGTTCCTGAAGCTATGCAAGTGAATGCAAATTTTTCTGCATTCAGATACAAATCCTCTGTGTTAACTATAGAAGAGGTTTCCCGCTGGCCAGCTGATGGGCTGTAACTGAAAGTGGTTATAATAAAAGGCTGAAATGAGGTAAAAAGCAGTACTGTGGTATTTCATTCATACAAAGGTGAGCAGCGTTGTGTAACGGTTCAGCTTAACTGAGTATTCTTGTTTCTTATAGGTGAAATCATGGCACCTATTGACTCTTCTACTGTCAGACCTTACATAACAAACCTGCAGCTGCTTTTCTAAAACTGTTGATCAGCAAAAATGAAGGGGCTACAGAAACATTCATATTTTTATGCTGTTCCCTCTTGGGCTTCATGCAAAGACAATTCTGTGTAAATGTACAGTTGTGCCCTATTTGGAAATCCTGAAAAATCAGTCCATACTTGTTATAAAAAATTTTTTACAATTGTAATTATATTGATGTTCATATTGTGTAAAATAACTCATTTAATAAAGTAGTACTTTGATTTTACAATATCACAGATTAAATCCTTGTAGAAGTTCTGTTTCAACTTCCTGTATTATCTGCCTTATAAAATAATAAAAAAGACAAAGTGGAATTTTCCCCATCCTGCCAAAACATGAGCAGTATCATTCCACTGAAAGTAATGTACATTACAGTAAATTAATCTTAAGTGAAAAGGGAAGCTGCTCAGATTTACTGTTCAGTGTGCTGCCTGCTTGAGCCTGGTCACTAGTGGTCAAGTTGTTGGCTCAAGGTGCAGCAGACTCCCTGGAAACTGCATTAGAATACTGAGACTTCCTTCTGCATTTTTTTTTTTTTTGTCCTGTGTATTGGAGTCTAATACTGCAAGCCATTTCAGATGGGATTCCTTTACTGTGAGGGATCATGTTCCTTGAACTCATACACTGGAGAGACTCTGGTCATACCTGTTACCCTTAATATTTGGTAGATGGCTGAGGAAGCAGAGAGGTGGCAGGATTGAATGGTATAGGTATGATGGCTTGAAAAATGCTTGCAAAATACTTGGCTAAAGAAACTCTGCTCTTAGTTGGAAATTTTTATTTGAAAAGATTTTTAATGCTATTTTGAGCAGTCAACCACACATGATCCTCCTCAAATATATCTGGTTATTTCAGTAGCAGCTCTTCAAGAAATATGCAAAATAGCCAGCCAT
The DNA here is from genome assembly GCF_000696875.1 of Nestor notabilis. Classification (NCBI taxonomy): domain Eukaryota; kingdom Metazoa; phylum Chordata; class Aves; order Psittaciformes; family Psittacidae; genus Nestor; species Nestor notabilis. The sequence continues at coordinate 52,158 of NW_009940370.1, read as the reverse complement.
TAATAACCTTTCTTCACAACCAGCTTAAAATAAGCCTGTTGGAAAAAAGCCCAAGTAACTGCTTTAAGAAATCAGATGTGATTAAAGTTGTATTGACAGGAAGAAGCTGGGTAGTATCTCTCTGGCCAATAACATTTGAGCAGCTAACAGTAATTACTCTTAAAGTGTTCTGGGTGCAGTCCTAATCCCAGGTGTACAGCACAGAAGTAGTAGAGAAACATCTGAATTGTGCTAGTAGGTCTGCTACACAAAATCCCATCTTTGACATTTGGAAGGGGCTTATTTAAGAACTTTAGGTTTGGCCTTGCAGTAAGAAGCAATACTAGAATTGCTGTGATTTACTGAGGTTACAATGGATGTAAAAATTCTAGCAGTCCAGGTAACCCTTGCTATGCAGCAGGACTATATCTGACCTTCAAATGGCTTCCTAAAATCTAGGACCATAGTCTCAAAGACTCATTCACTTAAAAGAATGCACTTGGTATTTTATTATATAAAGTCAAAGCCTTCGTCTTTGTCCACTCATTTGCTCCTTATTGAACTACTGTGAGACTAGCTTCCTGTCCTCTTTGCTGTGACAGTATCTCTGTAAATACTTAATTTGGCATAAAATTTCTCTGTATTATAGTCACTCCGGGATAACCTGTATACCACTTAACTTTTATAGCTATGACATTGTTCTCCTCTGAGAGTAATCCACTACTGCACTTGTACACCTGACATCAGAATGTAACGCTTCATTTATTTTTCTTTAATGTTACCAATACATATATCCTGACAAACTGGCTCTCACAAGGCAAGAAATCTGTTCTCGACCTTTGTGCTGTGTGTGGGAGAGATACTTAAATGTTCTGATGCTGTAGTTTGTCTAAAAATATGCTGAGTGCAAATGGATAAAGATGTTTCTTGCACTGATTGGTATTGGGTAAATCTGGTTTTACTCTGGAAAATGTTCTGGGATGAATTCCTGTAGCTGGGTCCTGAGGTGAAATACTTGTTCTATTCCTTCAGTTCAGACTGTGTAGCATTAAATAAAAAGATTTTTCTTTTTCATAAACAATCTCTCTCAATGAGCACTGAAGACCTGGCAAGCTGCATCGCTAGTGGGGTGGTTTACTTTAGTTAGAGTTGTGGTTTTGAAACTTTATGATGCTCAAGTTGAAAATACCCTGTGAAATGAAGAGGGGGTTTTATGTATTAGAAGGCAAGGGTGATCCTCGGTTCAGTAAGATCCTTAGCTGCAGTAGCTGCAATCTCAAGTACAGAAATAAATGAAAGGTATGACTGAATTGTTGTAAAGGCTTTGTAACTGCAGGGGGAATGCTATGCTAAATGTGGGAATCGTCTTCATCTAGAATACCTGCAATACTCCTTGTACCTGAAAGGTCAGGGGAGGGACTAGGACTTCTCCATCATCTCTTCCTGATCTGGAGAATGGCGTCCTGTTACCTGGCTAAAGACACAGTTGTGCATTGTAATGTGTCTGATTAAAGAGAATTAAACAACTAAAATGTAAAATGTCATATTTCCTGCCTGCTTTTAAAAACAAACATTACTGCACTTAGAAAATCAATTTCCTCGCTGTGGACAGTCCTGGAGCTTGAAGCTATCTCACTTTGCAAAAAATAGACATGGGACGTTTCTCATGTTTCCTTGAGAAAGATTCATCTTTGTGCAGGGACAGCATTCAGGTAAAAAGGTTCTTATGTTGTCAATATGGGCAGCAGCTGTCATGGATATCTTAAAAGTCATTTTTGATTCTCAGAAGCCCACGTCTCTTCTGGGAATCTCTTCAAGTGGCATCTGAAATCACATTTTAAGCAGGGCTTAAATGTTCTGAAAAAATTGTCACTTCAGATCCCAGAGTAAAAGTTGGCACACGTGATTATGTTGAGGCTCCTGAGTAATCAAGAACAGTTTTGTGGTCCGTTACTCAAACTTAGGCTACTTTCTCTATGTGTGCTTTACCTATTTAAGAGGTTCTGGTTTCTTGCTGTGAAAAATCTGGAATAGAAGTTGATGACAGTTGCTATGTAGCCTTAAGGAAATAGCTGGCTTTATGCAATGCACTTGAAACATGCCTGGAGACTATCCCTTTTGGTTATTTGCTGTCGAGCTGAAAACACTTCAGCTCAAGTAAAGCTGGTAACCCTGGGCTGTTTGCAAGCCACATAGTAACGAAGGAATTTGTAGCATTTCTATAAACTGTATTGAACTGTTGTCCTATCTTGATAAGACAAGCTAATAGATGGATTTTCTTTTTATCACTGAATACTAATAGGCTTGAGTTGAGGTCTGTTTTGTTTCCCATTTTCACAGGAATGCGTTAGGAAGTATTTGGCTTTATTGGAAGCATGGTCTTCCCAGGGTCTGACCAGTAAACTCAATTAGTCCAACAGAATCCACAAAGTGAAGGTCAGCTGTGTTTCTGTCTACTCAGCTCCATTTTGCTGGGTATAATTTGGGGGCATTTGATTTACTTATTTAGAACCTTACAGGTTTCACAGTGGACTTGGGATTCAGCCCCAAAACTCAGCTTTGGACTAGTATTCAGCATGCGATTTTCCATGTTCTGTATCTGCAGCAGCGATCTTGCTTCAGTCTCGACAGTGGGAAGGTGGCACGTTCTGTCTGTGGAATTTCAGTGTCCGTTTTGAAAATTAGTTGGAGATTTTTCAATGCATTGTCTCTTGTTTTATGGCCTTTATCTAGATAAGGCACTGGGGTCGGGAGTTCTGTTATCTTGTTAGCTTTCAAAAAAAGGTGCAATAGGTTGGGTATATATTCTGCAGTTCTCTTACATGGCTTTTAGCACTGGGGTTTCTGGGAAAGGAGGAATCGGTAGTTGCCCCAACCCTGTTATCTGTCAGGAATCCATTAAAGCAGTGTCTCAGCTTTTTCAGGAAGCGTGGCACAGCTTTCCTCTGAAAAATACTGTCCATTAAACACACAAAGTTAAGGTCCATACAGCACTTCGATGGCATGGCAGCAAACATAATTGTGTGTTCCCTGTATGTAGCTTTTATGAAATCATAGTGTGCAAAATGTTTCTGGACGCTGGAGATCTTCCAGAGCAATCAGGACTAAGGGAAATCTCCCAAAGTTATCTAGTCCATCTCTTTGCTGAGATTGGGTCAAATCTTCCAAGACTATATCTTCTGAGTGTTTCTCTAACTCTTAAAAGCTTCCAACGTTAAGGGATCCTGTGACCCTGTAAACAGCATGTACCACTGTTGAACCTAACAGCTGGAGAGTTACCACAGCGAGAGTTTATCCCTGGGAGTTCAGTCAATTACTTAGTGTTCTTGTTGGCAATAAATGTGATGAATAGTGCCCTCATTTGAACGTTGCTATCATGTTCTCCTTCTAATCTTCTCTTTTCAGTAAACCCAGTTAATTGAATCACTCTTCATAGGTCATGTCTTCTAAGTCTAGCAGTTGTTGGTGCTCTTCTCTGGATCCTCTCCAGTTTGTGCTCAAAAATCGTATGGTCCAAAACATGACCCATTGTGCTGGCTGAGGCTAGTGCAGGTAGCTTGGACAATTAACTTTTGGCACTTTAATACTGTTGATGCACACTGGGATTATATTTGCCTTTTCACAACAGCATCATTTTGTCTCGCATTGAGTTCCTGGTCTGTGAACATACCAGATCCATTTCAGTACCCCTACTAATCTCCATTTTGTGGCAATGTATTCAGTGCCTGCTGCATACCTGTCTTTAGTGGATCTCTGACCAAATTTATTAAGATAACCAGTATTCTAGAGCTGTCTCCTGTGCTGTTTACAGTTCATCTAAGTTCCCGATGGTTGTTCATGAACACACTGATGGGCCTTGCAGAACGCTGCTTATCTTCCCAGGTTCCCAGTAAGCCTTTGGTAATTGCTTTTTGAGAGCATTTTGGACTGCTGTGATTCTCCTTATGGTCAGTATGGATTGAAGTATTTGACCTGTGAGCACTTCACATAATGGCAATGTCAAAGGCCATTACAGCAACAGGGAGACTTGAGATCCTGTGCATCTGTGGCCACCAGGCCAGATTTCATGAAGGAAGTGGAAGGTAGTGGAGTACTGCATAGTTTGTTCCCATGCTGGCTGGCTGCTGCTGGGTTACTTTTCCATATGTATTTACAAGGAGGATTTTATCATAATTATTCTATCCCTTTTCCCTTTTCCAGGTTTAGGTTGACTGACAGAGTCTCCTTTTTACATTCCTTGTGCTTGTCTCACTGCTCTCTTGGACTCTTATGTGCCCTGAGAGTTCTCAGTGAGCAACACTCATGGTCCATGCTGACATGGCTGATTGCTGGACCATCCTAGGATAAGAGTAATTAGCTCCTGCTGACATGAATACCATCTAAGTCCACATGAATACTTCAACTTCCTCTTCCAACTTCTTAACATGCTTTGTTTAGTTAACTTTGGACTGAAGTCAGAAGTGGGGTTTATTTTTACTTATTTGTAAATCTTATCTCTTACTTTTTTCCTTTCTCATCAAGTAATA
>NW_009940370.1:25832-47622 GCF_000696875.1 Nestor notabilis | reverse complement strand
TCCCTAGATATTTATATGCTTTATATCTGCCTTTCAGAACCTCAGCTGGTTTTTTGATTCCACTGATGAAGGTGTTACTTCACTGACTTTTGAGCCCCAGTCACTTGTGTGCCTCTCAGAGTCCACACCCTTACATTTACAACGCACAGCACAACACTAAGGCCAGCTCTTTCAAAACCCTTTTTATTTTTTTGTTTGGGTTTTTTTGCACACTTTGCCCACCATGAAGCTATCAGAAGCGATATATGCTCTGTCCTTATCAGTTCATGGTCCCAAACGTGCCAGAGCCACAGACTTCCTCATTAAAGTTTGAGCTCTGGTAAGGATTTACCTACACACACATTGGCAGTGAGACAGACACTACAGACTAGGCTGACCTGGTAAATCTGAATGTGCAATAGCTGTTATCCTGTATGTGAAACTATATAGCACTAGTTAGAGTAAATGCTTGAGTGACTTTTCACCAGACATCATTCTGACCATTTATTCCTCTGGTTTTCAAGACTGTCCCTGAACTTTAATCGTTGCTGTCTGTTCTGTTCCATACGGATGCCAATATCATTCAGACCCCCACAAGAGTATATCCTGTCTGTCTTCCTTACCTTTTGCTTACCAATAGCAGGGTAATACTCAAGCTGTCTTTGTGCCTTATACAGTGCTTTGCAAAATCAATGTCTGCCTTGAAAGCAAACGCATATTAATTGCACAGCATCCTCTCAGGCAAACAGGATGGGCCTTAATTTTTAGCTCGTTATTCCTGATGGGCCTTCAAGTTCCAGTAGCCATTACCTGCTAATAGTTTTAACTCTCTTTTGGTATACATGTTTTCTTTAGCTGTAAGTGGTCACTGCATATTTTGCAATTTGCTTTATTTTTATTTGTGGATCTTTTGAAGGGTGAAAACTAAGTATTTCCAACCAAAAGAATAATTGAGTAAAGATGTCTTCTTAAAAAAAACCCAACCCTCCCCCCCCCAAATCAAAACCTTAAAATGTTTGTATATGTCCTGCTGGTATTCAGAATTATTATTATTGTCATTACTGTCTGTTACAGTAATGCTTAATGCATTTTCTGTGGTTGAAAGAGATAAAATTCAGCTTTCATATCGCAGTGGGCTATGGAACTGACGGTATGGGAACTGACTGGAATAGTCTGTGCAATGGAGTTTCTACCCTCCACACAGAAACAGAGGGAAAAATAATTTACATTTGTGACTAGATTTCATTTGCTGGATTTTGTATTTAGAAAGTAAATTCAGATTGTTTGTGGGCTTAGAAAAAAAGGCTTAACCCTTGGAGACATTTTCTGAAGGGCACCTACTGCTGCTATTAGCTCTTACCAGATCAGTGCTAGAAGACAATATTTTTCTTAATGAAGTCTAAGAAATACTGCTTATTAAGGACCGTGTAAAGAAAGGTTAAGCAATAGTACACAGTGGCTTTATGCTGCTGCAGTAAATCATTCAAAGAATTTGCTATTACGCGTCTGAAAGCATGAGCTGTTATGCAGCTGAAAGAATGTGACACTATTTAGATCACAACCACCACTAGCCAGTGAGGACAACTTTTCAGCTTTTGGACTGCTTTCTAAATGGACAAAGCATGCCTGTATTTTTCTCAAGTAATAATTGAATTCTGCATCACTGAAGTCAGTAGGAGCTTAATTTTGTCATGTGCTAAATATTCACGTGCACGTGCAGAAAGCTGCTAGCTTGAACACCTTCGTAAAATCTATAAATCACGTTACTAAAATAGGTTTACTTGACCTCTATCAATCTGAAGACAGTTTCTGCATGTCTGGGGGGTGCAGTACTCTGTCCTAGAAACCATACACAGTGCTCTACCAAGACAGACTTCACAAACTGTAGTCATAAGATATTTTTTGGACTCCAGTCACTGTCAATCCTGAAAATTTCTCCTGCTATTTTATCATAACACTTTTAATTGGAAACACTGTGTGGGCAGTATGACTTTTTGGACCTCACAGATGCTAAATGCCCCATAGACAGAGATTTGGAAACCACTCTCTTGGGTACTTCTGAAATTGATTGTCTCTCTTGCTTGCTCTGTAGGTCCAGGCATTTTCTCAGAACCCAAATATCTTTTTTCTACATAACAGTAGAATTGTCCAGTCTAAAACTACTAACTGCTAATAACTGCGTTGATTGTTCCGACTGGTGTTAGTCAGTGGTTGCCAGCCTTCACCTTTCACTGCTCTGAAGGGATAGAAGCAACCTGGCATCTGCAACAGCGCTTTCTGGGGCTGCTATTCATGAACGCCAGCCTGCCTTCCTCCTGAAATGAGGCTCACGGAGCGACATGAGCAGGATAACTAAGCCCTGGGCCTGAACTTGACTGAAGACAGCCAAATTTGCAGAAAGGGAAGTATCTTAAAGGCAATCTTCTTGTTCCTATTTGTGAAATAGGCAGCTGGGTAGAGGAAGGGCTCTCTGTGTCATTATGGGGGAGAACGGTGGGTTAGAGCTGCAAAATGGCCTCCTGCAATGCTGGACACCAGACAAGCACAAAGACAAATTTCTATTGGTATTTCTTTAGTCAGGAAGGAGAATTCATGCTGAAGTACCTCATACCAAGTGCACCAAACTTGCTCAGTGTCAGAGGTTTGGCCATGTGTCCATGGGCAGCAGAGCCAGTTTTAGCTCTCACTGCCCATGGTAAGGTGGTCCTTCTTCTGCCTCCCTCTTCCCTTCCTTGCTCTCAGCCCCAGTATCACCCATGTTGGGTACTTATTGGGCACTTCCATGAGTTAAGTGAACCCAGCAGCCCAACAGAAAACAATCCCTTTGACTTTTAATGGGCAAGTGAGCCCTTGGAAAAGTCTGACAAAGCAAGGTGCCCACGTCGGGAAGATTGTGGTTGGGAGCAGCGATGTTGCAGGGAATTCGTATTGCTGTACAAGATCAGCAAAGACAAACAGCTTTCCATTGACAGCTACCCTGCATGAGGAAAAGAGAGGGAGAGGCAGGATGCTAATTAGAGACTGTAAGAACAGTTCACTATGTGTTTGCTGGCATGAAATGTTTGCTTTGGAGCACTTGAGGCTGGGTTAGGATTGATTGATTGCTAATGGTCAAGGTCTATTTAAAGACAATAAACAAGCCGTGTCTTAAAGAGGTTGTGCTTTATGTGGCACCACAGAGAGATACTCTGCAAGTACCAACACACCATCCCTCCAACTGATGTGGTCATGAATGTGCTAAGTGCTTGCGTGATTGTTTTTTCCCTCTTCCATCCCTCCTTGTTGTAGGTATGTCTATACCAGCCCTACACATGCTGCATTAATCCTTACCCAGATACTCGTATCTCCAAGTGTTCTTCCACACGCTTGTAATTGGTATGTCAGGAAGGGAAAAACTGAATGGAAACAAAGCTGATGCTAAGACTGTTGTTAGCAGGCAAGTTTATGAGCTGCTTTGGACCAGAATTTGACTGCAGCAGATCACATGCTGTAAAGCTGGCAGGGAGAGAAAGGAAGTTCTTCCATTTCCAGGGAACTCCTTGGGAAAAAGTGAACAGTAAAGCCCAATGAGTCAGGCACTGTTCTAGAGGAGAATAGAGCAGAGGAATAGGAACATCAGAAAGTGCCACCAAAAACCCCAAAGATCAGCCATGAACTCAACAGCCAAAATGAATACTGATTCCCAGAATTCCTTTGCAAATGGCTGTGGCTTTAGCGCAGGTATAAGCTCTACCAAAAGTTCATTGGCTTAGTTGTTAAAATTGATTACAGGAAAGTATTGAAATGTTATTCCTGCTAAAGATTAGTTGTCCAGCTTCTTAGAACAAGTAAAGCTGTCCCCCTGGAGAGTGAATGAAAGTGGATTATAATGAAACAGATGGTGTAGAATTTAACTGAAAATCAAGATTCTATCTCAAGCCACACTTTAGGCAAATTGGAATGCAGAGACATTAAAAAAATAGTGCCAATGGTTTTTGAGATAGGCATCTCTAGTTTTTCCTAAGCTATAGTAAACCCCACTTATTTTAAGATATAGATCCCAATCTGCGGATTCATATTAGATAGAAACAGCCCTTCTTTTAATTTAGGAAGGTATGTCAAAACCAGCATTATTATTTATATTTTTGTCTTCCAGTGGCTACCATTTTCTAGTCTCTACATTCTTATGGCAGACTTTTTCTCATCCCTATTTCCAGCCTGCTTTCTAGGAGAGCTGTATAAGTCTTTCCTCTTCAAACCCATGACTCAGCTACCATTTATACTCCAAATACCTCCTCAATCTGTCTCTTTATTGCGGAATAAATTTTAGCCCCTTTCTCTGACATTTTCATGTGAGTATCTAGTCAAAAGCTGTAGCTCCATACCACTGTGAGAAGGCTCTTCACCTTTTGCCCACAGCTCTTCATGTCTTGTACAGGGTGCTCCTCCTGTCCTCCCACTCCCCGTCCTTGCTATTTCCTAGCACCTCCTCATCTGCCCATACCCCACTGCTGCCTTTGCAGCATCCACCAGTGGGGCCTCAAACAGTGCCTGGCACAGCTGGCTCTGACTCCAGCCAGGGCTCTTTGGCACTTCCCGAATGTACACTGGTGACAGCCACCCCATCTTTATTCACAGGTCTCATTGACAAGCTTTTCCTTGCTGAATAGTTATCTTACTTTGACAGAAGTTGTCACAGCTACTAGATGCTGGAAGAACTCTTTCTCTGCCTCTCTGTTTACTTCGCTGGATAAACAGTTCCTGGGCAGCTGAGGGCCTCTCTTGCTCCTTCTTCACTGAGCTAATAGTTTACTCCACAAGGTTTTGGCTTTTCAGATTATTTATTTTTTAATTAGGATTTACTGCCTTGGCCCTTAGCATCCAAATTCATTCAAAGGCATCTTTTTAAGACCACATTTCCCTCTGCCATGCTTCCTTCTCCTTTTCTGCCTTCCGTCACATGCAGCATTATTTAGTGACAGGGAATTGGCAAATCAGAGACATAAGGGCAAGGCTTGGGACCAAACAGAGCAGAGAGCAGGGCTGCACATCACAGTACCCCACACCTGATGCCCCCTGCTCTCTACTTGCCATGGGATCTTCAGCACAGCAGTGGCCAGGTAGGTTTTTTATTGCACAGCGAATGTTCAACTGGTGAAGAGTTGCCCCTGGGAGGGGGGCTTGGGAGCAACCCTCACCCATTCTCCCCACACTTAAAACCACCGTGGTACTAAGCAGCCATCTTTCTGAAGTGAGAAACCAGACAGCTCCTTAAAAACCCTGGGTGTGTTTCTCCGCTATGTATTTAACATAATTAGTTCCCAGGTCAAGGCTTACCATTCCATGCTTTACCCCAGGTGAACCCTGAACTGCCTATACCTTACACATCAGCTTTGCTGAATTTCCAGCACCTCCTGCCCAGCCTGTTTGCTTCTCCCTCCTTCTCATCCTTCATCGTCTCATTTATTCTTTGTGTCCGTCTGGAAAGACAGGTCTTGTGTGAGAGGAAATGAGTCCCCAGCCCACCTGCCCTCCTCCTCGGCACGGTCACAGTGCACGGTGAGAGCAGGCAGCATAAAATCCACGTGAGAGATGCCACCTACACAGCTCAAGTGCTGAACTAGTCAGAGGAGCAGGGCTGGCTGGGTCTAGCCTTCATGTTCTGGCCATTAGGGCAAGAAGCTGGCCTTATTTTGCAGCCATTACCTTTAGTGGCATCACTCAGCCACCTCTCAGGATCATTTAGCGTGCCTTTGTCCTCTATAACTGTCACCCAGGATGTTGCTTGCATGCCGGGTGCATGCATGTTCTGCTGTTTCATTTTGGTTATGAACAGCTGAGTCCTAGACTTACTCATCTTGACGCTGGCTCTGTATAGATAAAATTCATGTGTATCTTGATATGGGGCCATGAATTGTCAAAACCATACCTTGGTTGCTGATTCACCTTCAGTCGGAGTAGGATTAGTTCAAAATCTCAACCTTCCTTTGCAGGTGGCATCTATTCCTGTGCATACATTTTCCCTTTAAAAAGTAATAAAATTCCAAGCCGTTTATAATCACGATTTTCAGTCCTAATCTCTTGCAATTTCAGAGCTACAGGGATACTACTTCAAACAGCTACCAGGGTATTCCCCTTCCGTGCTGATTTAAATTAGCCAAACAATAACCCTTCAGTAATTAAAACACCCACCAAAAAATCAGAACAGAATGCTTCTCATTTAATCTGTGTTAAACCAATTCATCAGTGACACGATTAAAATCTTTGGGACAAATCCTCCTTGTCCTCTTCATGTAAGCTGTGCTTTTGAGAGCAAAGGGATGAGTGAGAACAGCATTTAGTCCATACATTAATAATATATATCCTTTGACTGACAGGGAATGGGCTGGCAGAACAAATGAAAGCACCCTGGGGTAAGAGGAAGAAAGCCTCAGCTTGCTGCTACAAACTGCACAGGCATAAAAGTACATTTTGTTCCACTATAAAATAAGGAGATTTGTGATATAATGCTGTCTCCTTCTGCAGCCCTTCCATTTTCTGCTCATGGCAAAGAAGATAAAACTGTCCACAGCTGTAATTGTTCTGTCCATAGCTCACATGCCCAGGAGAATTAATCATGATCTGGAAAATCTACTCCTCTTAACAGCAAAGCAGCACGTTTTATACAGTAAATACCTACTGACCCGTGAGTCCGTGTACACCAAAGACACTGTCCAACGTGTCCCAGCACTGCGCCCTGTGAAGCTGCTGACTTCACGTCTGGGATAGCTCATGGCAGACATCCAGAACCTCCTTATTTCACCTAGCTTCTTCCTGGTCAGAAAGGCGTTGCTGTCTGTCTGTTAATTAAGATGTTTGGGAATGGATCCAGGAAGGCACGAGCCACAATCCGACGCGAGCAGCCCCCAGCCCCGTGGCTGCAGCATGGGCAGTGTGGGTGCCTCTGGCCGGGGCTGTGCTGACCACGAGCAGATGGAGCCAGCATCCAGCCTTCGTGGCTCCATCTCCACATTACATCTTCTGGGGGGGTTAATGTTCATTTGAGTTGGATTAACTGCTTTCCTTCGTTTGTGGGTTGTTTATTTGTGTTGCAAGAGGAATTCTAGACAGACATTATCTTGTGAGTTCAATAATATCAGGGAAACAAAGCAAATTCCAGGAACAAATTGCCTCAAATTTTGCACAGTGTAATAACGCCGCACTTCCACCCTCCTTCCAGCCATTTGATAGTGATTGTTGTAGTTAAATGAATTCATAATGTTCCTGTCTAGCTTCCACCAAGCGACTCTTTTCCATTTGTTACAGGGCTGTTTCTCAGGATGATTTTTGTAATCTTACTGTATCTGGTATTTTTCATGCCTTCAGAGCAAAGCCAGAAACTCCTGCATCAGTGCTGAAGGGAGTCAGGGAGGGTGAGTCAGCTTTTCAATTCCAATCATAAAATTAAGGCTCAGTAACCAACGAAGAGCTGCCAATCAGGGTAAGCACCTTGCCATTTCCTTGGTTTCGAGCACCAGTTTTCTGGTGTGATATGATTATGACACTAAAATGTATTAAAAGAAGCTTGTTTGGATGCTTCATATCCCAAAAGCAGGATGATGTCCTTGCGCCTGGGCTCCCTTTCTGCAGAGCAGCCAAGCAGACCTGTGCACAGCTGCATTTCCTCCCCAGCTTGCACTCACCCATGGTCATTGCTGGGACGCATGCCCAAGGCTGGCCTACAGGAATGTCACAGCCATCAAGCCACATGGGTGGATTGGGGTTTCTACAGCCACTGTTGAGACCCGGGAGGACGAGGGGGGACAGTGACCTGTGTGGGGCAGGGGTGCAACTGCCCATGGGACATGGGAGGTCCTTGGTGAGGTGGGCACTGAAAGGATGATGAAAGACAATACCCCATCTGGTTAGGGATGGATGTGTAACATCATAAATTCTGTATAACACATAAAGGGCCACTGAGAAACAAAAAAATGTGTAATCATCATGTGCACTGGTTTCCATCCTGCCATTTGAAAGCTTCCTTCTTCAGTGTCTGAAAAGCAAAGTGTCCAGGTTGAGCTCCTCCTTTGGTAAATGAGGCAATACATCCCTGAAAGGCACTGCTTCCCACCTGAGATGGGGTTCAGGAGGGGTGCAGGAGATGTCTCCTCATGGGGCTTTGGTCGTTGATTTTGACAATTAGTTTGGAAAAGATGACTTTTAGGAACTCAATGTACATGAGGGCAGTCCCGTTTCTGAAGTCTGAATGGCTTTAGAGCATGACTGAAGCGCCTGTTTTCCATGTAAACTTCAGTTTGAAAATATGATTAATTTAAAGATATTATTTCTCTTGCTAAAAACTTCAAAACCTGCTCAGCTGTCTGGCTGAAGCTTTTCCAAAGCTTTTGTGCCAGCTAGGAGCAGAGGGATATCATGGCTCTGCAGTCCCAGTGGTAGGCATCACCCAGGGTAGGTGGCACCAGCCAGCCACAGCTGAGTGTCGTGTGCTCAGGCCATCCTCAGGACAGTGCTGCCTCTTGCTTGGCCCTGTGGAATGGTGTCTGGCACACAGCCCTGCGCCTGAGGTTTGAGGAGCTGAAGCTGGCTGGCAGGAGATGGGGAATGGCTGAGATGGGGAAAAGAAAGCAGAGAGGGGACAAACCAGGAGGGAGAACTGGGATGGTAGGTGAGGAAAGGGTGTCTAGAGGAGAGCAAGGAATGGGGACAGGTCAAATGACAAGAGACTGGTGTGAGTAGGGGCTGAAGGAAACGGGGTGCTCTGGGGGACAGGTGGGAGCAGGTCTTGGTGCCCTCTGGGGGTGTCCCCTCCCAAGCACAAGGCAGAGCCCCGGAATCCTTGTGAAAGCGGGTGCCTGTGGCAGTGCAGGGTGCTGTGGCAGGGGATGGGCACTGTTCATGCCTGCACGTGTCCCCAGCGAGCACCAGGGGTTTGCTGGGCTCACTGTTTGGTGGTGGAGGGGTTAATTCCATGTAGGAAACCCTGTGGGAAGGTAGCAACGCCTGACACCCACAGCTGGGAAACACCACCTACACAGACCTAAATTCAGCCTCTGGAAACCAGTTACTGTGATACAGTCTCTAAGGGCAGCCCTACAGGCATCCTTCCCAGCAACACAGGGCCCAGGCACCCTTCCTGTGCTCCGGTGGCAAGAGAAGATGCAGTACCCACTGCAGGGACACACATCCCCTAGCTCAAGGGAGGAGACAACCCCTTTTTTTCATCGTTCATCCTTCTTCATTAGAACCTGATTTAAGTTTGAGCCTAATGAGATCAGAAGAGAAGGTGAGGATGTGTAAAGGATGATGGTGGGAAGCTGCAGATCACAGAGGGAGGGAAAGTCTCATGGGGTTTTGTGCCTGATTTGGGATAGACTATAATGTTGAGACCCTGAAAGCTTCATACATTGTGTTGGGCCCAGTAATGCTACCAGGGGTGCCAGTCTGGAGACAGTCAGCCCTGGAAAATACTGAAGCCTTGTACTTACCCTGAAAGCACATGGTTCTACATCCAAGAGCAGGTGTCAGGGAGTGGGAAGGATGCGTGGAGGCTTTATTGGCCAAACCAGGGTGGGAATGTGCCATCAGCAGGGCAGTGAGAGCAGCCACTAAACCCACCCTTTCCACTTTCTACCTCAAAAGCAGATAGACTTGCTCTCCCCTCATATGTGGTACCACCAGGACATTGTCGGTTGCTTGTCCATCAACGTGGGAAGGCACAAAGCCTCTGCAGTTGCTGATGCTTCTCCCTGCCCTGCTCACCAGCTCAGCAGCAGAGTTCCTGCCACCTTTGGTGACAGTTAGTGCCTAGCCCAGGATTATGCCCATGGGAGATTTAAACCAGGCTAGCTCCCCTGAATCAGAGACCCCGTTTGCTGGCACCATGTTACTGGTATATAAATCAGGAAGGTCATGATCACAAACTTCTCCTGCAGGGTTTTGAGTAGCAGATCACCAGCAATGATTCTTGGGAGCTGTCTGTAAAGTATATTTTTTCCAGCAAAGGGCTAGTGTTGGTTTGCGATGAGCTCCTTGCATATTACTCCAAAACAGAAAGAGCAGATTTGGCCATAAGATGTGTCAAAACTGCTGGAGTGTTTGAAAAACAAAACCAATAGCTGCTACAGAATTGTGAGATGTTTGAAAATGAAACTTCAGAATTTTAAGTATTTGAAGTTATGAACTGGTTCCTAATTCCTGCACTAGCAGCTCCCCTGCCTTGGGTTCCTGTAGTTCATATGCTCTGGCTGACAATTAGAGGCAGCAAATAAGTAAGTTTGTGTCCTGGCCCCTGGCAGACCAGCCCCAAAATGTTCATGCTGGGACCAAGGGCTGATGTCTACTTCCATACTAGGCAGGAGAGATGGATAGATCAGCTGGTCCTTCTGAACTGATGGAAGAATGTGGGCCTCCTCTTGGAGATGGTAACAGTCTACAAAAGAGGAGAAGGTTTTTGACCAAAAACCACTCTTGGCACCTTTCCTGATAACTCTGCTCCTTCACCCAGCCCAGGGTGCAGGGGAGGGGATGCTCTCTCCAAGAGCTCCTGTGGGCTGCACTGCTCCCCACAGGCACCTGAGAGCTCCCACTGCTTGCTGTGCTGTGGAGGGGTGCAGGTTGTGCTCCCCATGCAGCGGATGGGAGTGGGGGACACCGTGCCCATGGCTGATCCACTCCTGGCTCAGCTGAGTATGTTCGTTCCTGGTTTAATGTTTGCTTTAGTGATGCTGGATGTATTATATTTTTGAAAGATTAATCATCAGGGTGCTGAGAGCTTTGTGCTCTTTACTACTAACTAAAGCTAAATAAATAGAGAGTTCCTTTTCTGGACCTTACAGCTCTAAGATTTGGCCAAATTTCCTGAGTGTCACTGTGCTGCACTCAACAGCATTATGCTATCTGGCATTTTGGCATCCTTCCTTATCCTTCCTTCTTCCCAGATCTCTCCTCTGCTGAGAAAACCCTTGTGGCCACACTCCTTCAGGCAAATGTGCCTTTTCATCCATAACCTGCTTAGTTTTTATTCTCTCTCCTCTCTTCCTCACACAGCTCCTGGGCCAGGGATCCTCTCCGAGCTGCCCCAAGTCTGTCCAGCACTACGCTGCCTTTCTCCCTCTCCCTCAGTGCCTCAGGTGCCCAGAAAATCCCCCTTAATTAGGGCATGCACAAAACCCTCCTCTTCTTCCTTCTGAAATCCATGGAGGACCTCACCTACCTTCTGTAGCACAGAGCCAAACCCTCAGGGCAAACCAACCACCAGCCGCTGTGCTGCCAACCAGAGCCCGCATTAAGGGAGGACTTTCCCTTCTGCATCCCCTCCTTTCACAACCTCCCTTTGCTTCAGAGTCTGTTTCACATGGCCCCAGGTCAGGCTCCACAAAAACATGGCTCTGTGAAGCGGCATCTGTGGCACATGCTGGTGTTTTGGAATAAGACATGTCATTTTGTCTGGTCTCCCACAGTATTCCCCATCTTTGCACAGAGCTGGGGCTTCTGCACTGCGTGGTGTGCTGGAAGGCAATGGGGTTTGGGGCATCAGCATCAAACAGGGATTTGATTAAAACATCCCTGGTTTATGGGGAAAACTCTGCTGGACACCACGATTTGCACCATGATGAATGTGGGCTGGATGATGCAAATAGGGCATTTCAGAATCAAGGCAGTAAGGAAGAGGAAGCTGAAATTGTCCCTTTATCCTTTGATTTCATCCCAGAGAGCTTTCCCATGTGCCACTCTGGAGCTTGTGGAGCTGTTGCTGCTGGAGTGTTGGGGCAGGAGACCTGGGATGCTGGTGTCCCTGCTGTGGTGGAGAAACCTCACCATGGCTCTCCTCTCCGTGCAGAAAGAACAAAACCCCACTGAAATCCACCTTCCTTCAGTATTCCTGGGTCATGGTGAACCTAGTGTTATACAGGCAGAGCAAACAGGAATACATAATGCTGCATGAATAGCTACCAAAAGACCAAGAAAAAGCCAGCAGTGGTTGGCTAGATGTGTCAGGAGTGACACAGCCAGAGCAGATCCTGCCTTGCAGCAGCCTGATAAACTGCAAGGTATTTTCAGGACTCTCCCAGCTCTGTTTTCTGTGGTTTCCATGAGTCAGTCCCTCCAGTGATTGTCCCATCCACAGTTTGGAGCTCTGCCTGTGGATGGGACTCATCCTTCCTGCATGGGCAGCTCCTCAGAGAGCAGCTCCTCTGGCTTAACGGCTCTATGAGATGCTGGCAGGAGGTTCTGTCTTGCTGGAAGCTCCTAAGAGCTGTCCTCGCTCTGCTGCTGGCCTCCTGGAGCACAAAGCCAGGCTCAGCAGAATGTGCAGCACATGTTTTCTTGACAAATGTATTCCTGGAGTGGGCAGCGGCAGTTTGGTGCACACTCCCTCAACTACCTGCAGAAGGAAATGCAGCTTTGGGCGAAAGGGCAGCATCTGCTTGTCACAGTCACAGGCTTTGATTAGCAGGCAAAGATAAAGGCACTGGGCTGCTGCATAACCAGATGCTGAGGCAGAGCATTTTTCACCTCCGCAGCGAGGGTATGGGCTGTGATCCAGCCTTCCCCTCAGCCAGCCGAGCCCAGGAATTACTCAGAGCACAGTGGTCCCAGCCTGTATCACTGTGGAGAGCCAGCACGAGTCAGCACTCACACCCAACAGTGACCAGCAGCATGCTCTGGGAAAGCAGCTTCATTCTCTTTGCATCCTGCATGCAGAGGAGCTGAAAACATGCCTGCACCATGTGTTCGACAGCCACGGCATCACTTCTGAGGGCTGCCCAGCTGATAACAGCAGCAAACCCCAAATAACCCACGTGCACTGGAGCTAGGCTTCCAGCCCAAGTGCTGCTGAGACGCTTGCTGTTCTCACATGGTTTATCACAGGGTCTCTCCTCTATGCCTGTATTTCTGCATAGCAAATACCTGCTCCCTTCACTCTCCCACCTCTTCACCTACCATATCTAATCTGTATTTTTCTAACAAGATTATTTTCATGTTGTCTTAGGACGGCCTGTTTGTCTAGCCTTGGTCTACTGCAGCAGTTCTTCCTAACCTCGCTTGCTGGAGCTGCTTGTATAACATGCCCAGGGTTTCAGCAATATTAAGGCTTGTACAAATTTGCTTTGCCAATGAGCTTTCATAGCAGTAATTAGTTTAAAGAAACCAAGGGTGTATGAAGTGGAGCAGAGGCAGCTTGGCTTGGGCTGTTTGCTACAGTCTATTGCAAACAGCTCCCCAGAGCATCTCTGCCAGCAAGGCTCAAGGCCAGAAAGCAGGACTCCTCCAGACGTGCCTAGCTGTCAGGCTTCACCATCCCGCTTGCTGCCCATAGCAATGTCTGATCAGAAGATGCCTCTTCCCTTCAGCTGAGCGACATGCAGGCCATGGTGCTGGGCCTGCGTGTGCCTTGGAAACTGGTAATCTGAGTTTTATAGCCTGTGCTCAGTAAGTGCCTTTACGTAAGCAGGTGAGGTTGGTCACTCCGGGTCAGGCCACATGCAGCAGAGCCCACACGCCAACGGGAGCAGGGTGCACCCAGAAGGTGTTTGCCCCAGCACTCCTCCGATTCCCAGCTGCTCAGAGCCAAACCAGGTGAATAAAACAGGCTGCAGATGGCTGACAAAGTCTATTCTTTTTCTTTTTCGTTATGCAGATTTCCCCTGAGCTGCGCTGTTGTTATTGTGCAAAAAATAGAGCAAGATATTTATTAGCTCTCCAAGGAAGGAAACCAGAAAAGCCAGCAGGAGCGGGCACCCCCATTAGCAACCCTGGCTGAAAGCAGCACTCTCCCCTGCGGCAGTGGCAGAGCCTGGGGCAGCTCCGCCATCACCACAGTGAGGACAAGCCACAGCCCTGCTGCAGTCCCGAAACGTGAGGGACCCTGAAGGGCTGAGGCCAGGTTGATAGTGCCACCAGCTGCCACGGAGGGCTGGAGCCAGGCAGAGATGGGTGTCCCCGTCACCACCCCGGCACTGGAGGATGTGGTGTTTCATCAGGCACTTGATCAGCCTCAAGAATAAGAGGGGTTTAGTGCAGTGATGGCCCCTGTTTCATGCAGCCCTTCCTTGCAGCTGCCTACTGGCGAGGAGGCACGAAGTGTCCCCTCTGCTCTGGGGGCAGGCTGAGCTGCGGTGGCTGCTGCCAGGCTGCAGAGCTTCACTTGCCATCAACCATCAACAGCGCTGCTGGCAAAGCAGCTCTGGGGGCGTGTTGCTAAAGATACACTCTTGGGCACGAGGCATTTCTGCTGTTCCCTGAGACACCTTCAACACCCCGTGGCCATCTATTTGCTGCCTTGCCCCCCATAAAGCACAGGCCAGGGCTAAAACAAGGCCAGTGACTCTCAGCCAGCTTCATCTGATTCTCCCCGTTTCCAACGTTATATGTTATGAATACCCTCAGAGCCTTTTCTATCCTTGTTTCGCACTGAGATTTGACAGGATGGTATTGTTGGAGACCTGCAGCCCACACCTGAGCCAGCTCAGCTCAGAATTTGGAAATAGATACGGGGTCAAATTTTGTACAGGTCCATTAGCAAATGCTCTGTTGGACACTGTGATAGAAATAAGTCTGTGCACTCAGCTGGTGAGTCCTTGCTTTGTTTTGTGTTGGTCTTCTGGGAACAGTGTTATCAGTGGCTGTGTTTACTCTTTTGCCTGATAATGCAAAATGTTTACCATATTTTATATATTCAGGGCTTGGCTTTAGCCTTTGGTGATGGGCAGCACTTCCCAGAGAAGCAGCAGCCTCTGAGCAGCACAGCACAATGCATTGCTGCAGTCCAAGAGGGAATGCAGAGGAGAAATGGAACAGCAAGAGAAGCCTTAACAGGGAAAATAATGAAGCTATATCACAGTTCCTGGGTGTCACCCAAGCAATATTTGGCTGGGGTACCAAAGCTATCATGTCTACCTCTGTGAAAAGAGCCACAGGCATTTTACTCCTATAGCAATTGTCCATCACTCAGAAACCAGGAAAGCTTCACCAGGGTATCACAAGGTAGTGGAAGAAATGGCTTTAAACCCAGCAGAAGGTAACCAAGTATCACCTCCTCCCTTTCTGGTTTGCTGAGCCATCCCAGGGAAGATACGGTTCAAAGTCTGACACGAGGGGCTGTAACCCCATCAGACCTGGGCAGTGAAGCCCAGGGATGCTCAGTGCTGTCTGGTGGGGTGCACGTCTCCAGCCATGGGCACCGCACTGTGGGGGGGACATGGCCCAAGATATGCTGGGAAGAAGCATGAAACCACTGCTCTGCTTTTACACAAGATTTTGGTTTTAGCTATAAGCACAAAAACATTTAGAGGGATAGTAAATGCTCCATCCCTGGCATTGTTCAAGGCCAGGTTGGACAGAGCCTTGGGCTACATGGTTTAGTGTGTGGTGTCCCTGCTTATGGCAGGGGAGTTGGAAATAGATGATCTTAAGGTCCTTCCCAACCCAAACTGTTCTATGACTCTATGATTCTATGACTTGTGTTTACAGATGACGGGTGAGCAGGACACCACACTGGGATCCCTCAGAATGCATTCCCTAGCTGAAGTACTGTGAAATCTTGCTCTGGGCACCATCCCCTGGGCTGCAGAGCCAGCACTGCTGGCAACGGGGCCAGGGGCTGGCAGCAGCACCAGCCAGTGTTCATCAGCATCACCTCGCTGCCAAAAAATACAGCCTACGAGCTTGCAGGGCTGAGGCTGCGGCGCCTGCACATGCTGGGGGAGCCGTACATTTGTTTACTGTAAATGTCTCCATAGAAACACCTTCTCTGGGGCTGAAGATGTGGATCTTGCTGCTGCGGTGAGCGCGCTTTCTGCCCCCGGCACACCTCCACGAGCGGCCTCATGAGTTCTCACAGCAGAACTGTTTGGCAGGAAATCAGACTAATGCACCCCCCATCCTCCTGAAACTGTGTGGAATTTAAAATGCTAAATTAACTAAATCATTTCAAATGTGCAAGCACTGTAATTATGAAGGGAGGCAAAGTATAAAGCTGCCTGTTCCAATGTTTTCAGGCTATAATTCTTGAAACCCTCTAGTAAAATGGAGCAAGCTAAGAAGCAGAGACTCTGCACCAACAGAGAACTGCTCCAGACTCTAAAATAGCACTGTAAACACTCAGGAGTTTCAAAGGACTTCTCCAAAGCCAGAGGTAAACTCAGAAACAGCTGAAATAGTTGAATTCTCAACCGGTCCTCAGGCAAATGCAGTGTCCCATGCTACCAGAAAAAGTAGCAGTTGCTGAGATGAGTGTGATAAAAGTGTCTTGCTGCCTTTTGGCCTGTGTTTGAGCCAACCAACAAGCAAGAGGATACATAAAGGAAAACAGATGAGAATTAACAAAATATCTAGAGAAGCAAAACATGTCACTGAACTGAGGAGTAACTTTTGGCCAAGGGGCTGCACTGGGAAAGGGAAGATGAACAGCAGGAAATCTGATGAGCATGGCACAGCCTTGGGTGTCAGAGGGCGTTAGAGGCTGCAATATTAGGATGGAATAATGGGAGAGAAGAATGTGAAAGCTGAGGGTGGGAGAGGGAGCCAGCCGGCAACCCAGATGTTTAAGTAACCGTAGGAGAAGGCACAGTCCACTTCTCCTTTGGACTAACTCCTTTAAAAGGAAAGGAAAATAATTATGGTCCTGCATCACCACTTCTTCCTCTCATGCTGTCCCAGGGGCAGGACAAGCCTTGGGGACAGGCAGGGTCCCCAGGGCAAGGGGCAAAGCCAAAGAAGCATGTAACCCTCTTCCCTGGGTTACATGGCCAGGCAGCTGCCATGGCACTGTGCCTCACCATCCTCACCCTCTGCAGGGGATTATGTCCGAGAAACTGCTTTCCTGTGTTAGACCATCGTATTTCACCGTATGGAGAGAGAATAAGAGAGAGCTTGAAATGCAATAGCCCATGACAGTGCTGCACTGCTATACCAGGCTGCACTGGCACGACAGCTTTGAAGATGCTACCATGTGGCAGCCCTGAAGTGACCTTTTAATTCTGCCTCCCTCTGTTTAGTTACTTCTTTTTTTAATGTCTCTGGGCTGTATCTGCTCTGGAGTCTCAGTTGCATCCTCTCCCTTTCCCACTCTCCTCTGCCTGGCCCCACCTCCCTCCAGTGCTGGCTCCCCCCGAGCTGGGATTTCCCTGTGCCGTGCGTGCCTCCAGACCTCGCTGGGGAGCCAGAGCTGCCCAGCACGAGAGGTCACCCCACACAACTGCTCAGTTAAAAATAAAGCAATAAATACCAATAATAAGTGCCAGCTGTAGGTCATGAGCTTGCCTTTGCCACAGCATGGAGCCCGAGCTGGCCCAGGACACAGGTCCTCCCCACCAAGCTGTCATCTCCATCTGAGCCTGATAGCCATCTCGTACCAACCCCATCCTTCCACCTCAACAGTTACCTCCACGGGACAAATCCTGCCTGCAAGTCCCTGGGCTGGTTGCTGGCAAGCAGTGGACAGGAGGGAAAGCAGGAAGCTAAGATCCAGGAGGGGCTGCTCCCTGCAGCCTGCAGAGCGGCCGTACCACCCTGGGTGCTGCTACTCACCGCAGAAGCACCTGGAACCCAAATGCCCCTTGCCCAAGGGGATGGCAGCCCCCCGCAGTGCTGTGTCCATGCAGGGGTGCCAGGCAGAGGGAGCTGCAGCCCAGGCCCCTGCCAGCTGGGGGGAGAGCTAAAGTGGCACCCCTTCACCAACAGCAAGTCACTCCCTGCTCCTCGTGGCACTAGGAACATCACCTGAACATCAGGGCCGCATGTCCTGACAGTCCTTGGGCACCAGGGACAAAGGTGGATCTGGCAGGATGTGCTGGGGCAATGGCAGATGCTGCTGTGAGCAGCTGAGTGGGTGTAGCACGGACACCAACCCTTTGCCGTGTCCCCATGTCCCTGGTAGCTGCTAGCCTAGGGCAGGGGAGATGGATGTGGCTGCTTTTAACATGGTTCTTCGTGGTTATGCTGGTTTGGGCTTTCACCCTGATGAACAAAGGCATACAGGGCACAAATTAAGCGTGGCTGGGCTTCATCTGCCACTGCTGTAGGCTGCGTACCAGCAGGCTTTCCCAGGCTGGTCTGTGCGGATGTTGAAGTGTGAATGTCTGCACGCCCAGGAGGTGCCACCCCTGCACCAAAGCTGTCCCATGGGTCTCAGTAGAGCCAGCCCTGCTGAGACTGCTGCCACCGGGAATAAGTTTCTCCTCCTCATGAGCCACATAAATGTTGACAGCATTACACATACCCTGTATTGCAAATACATTTATTTGTGGGCCCAGCCTCCCTCTCATCAGGTACTAATGAGGTTTTTGTATATAGCCACAGTGCTTTGTGTGGCAGATGGTGTTGGGTTACATTTGGATTATTCCTGTTCTGATGGTTTGTCTCTCAAACGTGCTAACTCATGTGCAGCTTGGCTGTGCATATTGCAGGAGCCCCACCAAGGACCCTTTCAAAACCTGCCTGAATGTTTGCTGGGAGTTGCAGCTTTGTCTAGAACGGAGGTAGTCCTGAAAGTGATTCTTCAGCCCAACTGCTCCTTGACAAATGAGACACTTGGATAATACAGATTTTCATTTCTGCTTAAAATAAACAGGTTTTATTGTACCTTGTGATTCCCTTGCCTGGAAATTGGTGTCATGGGCGGGCCACCGGCACCGTGCCCAGCTCTGGGACTGGGGCAATCAGCATACGTCCACTTCCTCTGCTGGCACGCACTGCATGGGCAGAGCACAAAACTGTAGGTCCTACAGAAACATACTGTGATCTCTTGGGTTTGAGTTCAACGTACATGCTAGGGAATTCCGACTCTTCTTTCTCTTTTGCCTTTAAAAACAAAAGAAAAGAAAACATCATCCTGCAGCATCCTGATTGAAGTGTGGCTGAATGGTCCTTCAACACAGCTTTGTTTTGCTGCCCAATAGAAAACACCCCCAGCATGTGACAAAGCTGGTCTGTCCATGGCAGCACCACGGCTGCTCCTCACTGGCTTTGTCTCCAAGTGCTGTGGCACTTAAACTTGGCACTGGGCAAAGCTGTGAAGGGGGCACTGGGCAGTGGCCAAGCGGGAGTACGGAGGATAGGAAACCCCTGTGGCACGGGGCTGTCGGGCATGGTGCGCCACGCTGCAGGCTGCACCATGAGGGACAAGCTCCCCAGGCAGCTGGCAACAGCTGGGGCAGTGTGAGGGTGTGAGCGTGCCTGGTTCACCATGGCAGGGATGCTGTGTGCATGCTGCCCCTTTGCCATCACAGGTCAGCACGAGCAGGCAAGGTCTAAGGAGATGTGAGGAGGCACACTAGGGGCAAACAGGATCCAGTTGCCTTCTAAGCCAGTGTGACTCTCAAACCAGAGTAAACAGAAAGCAGTGCCTCTTTGAAGACATTACAGAAAGGGAGGGGGCAGGTTCCCAAGAGAACATCCCTGTGTTCTCTTAGGATGGACTGTGGATGGACCCTTTTCCAGCGCCCAGCTCTGCCCGACAGCAGGACTGATGTGGGATGTTCCTGGCTCCCCCTCCCTCTGGTTGCAGCCCCCTTTTGCAGGGGCTGATGTGAGTGTGTTGTCTCACAGGATGGAGGTGAGCTGTGAGCACGACCAGCTGCAAGGGTCAACGGCTGACAGCTTGGGTCATTCCAGCAGGCACCTCACCTTCCAGTGTGATCATCCCCAAGTCCCCTGTTAGATGTCTGGTTGCTCATCTCTCAGCTGATTGATTAGGCTGCTGGTGCATTCATCAGATTCTTGTGGCAGAGTCCTTATTTTTCTCTGGTTACTGCTGCTCCCAGCTTGGAGAATGGTTTATTCAATCTCACAGACCTCATCTGTCCCAGAGCTACTGCACATTATAATTAATTAATAGTCAAATTGTGGTAACACAGGCATCAGTCTTGTCAACAGCACATAAAAATAGTATTTTCCCAATCTAGAAAGCAAGTATCTGAACCTTAGCTCTATTTTTTCAGGTCTTATTAAAACTGCTGTAAACTGATGGGTACCCTTCAGGACCTGGGAACCCCTGTAGATGGGTCCTCGTTGGAAAGAGCTGTTGCTGTTGGAAGCCTTGAGGCTATGCTTTGCTTTTTATTTTGCTTCCAGCTTGAATACTGGTGGTTAAATATGTGAGAATTCGGGAGCTTTGGGTCCCAAAGTGTGCTGCTATTCAAACAAGCACAGTGTGATGTGCAAGACATGGGTGCAGATCCTTGGGAGATAGAAGTCCCTCCAAAAATGCTTTAAATAGGCTGTCCCTCTCCATCCTGTTTCCCTCACTGATCCCTCCAGTAATAATCTACCTTGTACAAATACCAGCCTTGCTCTGCAGGCTCCTGGGCCTGCATTTCCCAGCTGAGCTGTCAAAACTGATCAGAGGGTTTTGTGCAGGTCCCTGGAAAGCCAGAGCAGCAGCTCATTAAAATCCAAGCAACCAGACTCCTCACAAGTTATCACTCTGAGACGCTAATGCCTCTGCTAGGTTTGAAGTGGAGACCCAAGCACAGAGAGCCTCAGGACCACTGGTGATCACGCAAGCCCATCCCCTCTCCATCCCTCCATCCACCTCTCATTTGCAACCCCTGTTCGACTCCTGCCCCCACAGCTCACAGTCACTTCAGGATAAGCATCTTATTTGTTATCATGCATTCCAGGTTGCTCACTTTGAGAGGGAGGACAAACTTCTGCATCAAGAGATAGCTTGCTGCTAGGGTCACATGCTTTTCAAGGCAACTTTTCTTCTGTGAAGGGAACCAGAAATTCATCTGAGACTGCTTGACTTTGATTGCATAAGTCACCTCCACTTTAAAAATAAGCAAATATGCCCATTTAAAAGGAAATTTTTTCTAAAGACAGTCATAAAGCAGCCTATAGCTGGAACAAAGCAAGGTACCAATGCTCCAGGGCCCTAGGTAGTCTCCCTGGTCACTCCATTTGTGTTATAATTGATCCATTATGTTTTAGTTTTTGCAGGCTGAGTAGCAAGATAAGAGGCACTCTCTATTGTGTGTGGAGGTGAACTTCAGACACACACCAAGCAGCATCTCCATGGGAATTCTGCAGACTGCACAGCAACAGCCTCTGCCTCCCGCGTGAGAGCCAGGCTGCTCCCCAGAATGCTTCCTGCACCAGCACAGCCGTGGAAACCAGGTGGGAAAACACCAGAAAAGGCCTGCAGGCTGCCCATGCTATACGATACATGCCCAGAGAGAGTCCTAACATGCAAAGCATAAAGGACTGCTGTGGAAAGTATCTGCTTGCCCAAAACATGTGCTAGAACTTAATCAAAGCTAAACCCAATTCATAGAGCTGCATTAGCCAGCCTGTGCACGTTAAATATATCTCATAACAACTGCAGGCTCCACAGGAAAAAGTCAGGGGGCAATTTTCTTTACTCCTACACAGGCAAAGTCAGAAGGACCTGGAGTAAAAGCAGCCGATCTGCTGCTGGCAGTGCTGCATCCCTGGCCACTGCAGGAGCCTGCAGGAGAGAGCTGCTTCAGCTCTGTGCCCCAGCTCCCCCAGCACCTATGGACCACTGCTCCTGCCTGCTTGTTCAGCTTCTCTGCCTTGCTTTTCCAGTAGCAGCCTCTCCGCTCTCCCAGTGCCACCCGGTGCCTTCCCTAATGTATTTGAGAAAATCCTGCAACCATATGGCTCTGTTTCTCCAAGTTAGTGTGCGTATTGAGAAAAGCCCTCATTCTTTTGCTGTACGATATGGTACTTAATTGCTGCCCATCTAAGCTGAATAAAGGCATCCTGTACAACTGCCAGCTTCAACCCCGCAAGGGATGGCTACAACATATTGCTGTGGTGCAGACATGGACCAAAGGCTGAACAGGTACAGTCAGGGCTTTGATCC